>NC_030859.1:1425366-1674545 GCF_000208745.1 Theobroma cacao
AATATAGTAATTATATTTCTTATAATATTACTCAATATATATAATATATATATTTAAAAACATTTCAAGTTAATTAATAATCATAGTTTAATGAATTAATTTAATTAACTATATAAGTTTATCTTTAATTACATGAAATTAAAAAAATAGTTAGATTCCAAAACTATTTTAAATTCAAAGACTCTCTTTAAATCTATATATTATAAGTTATAATTTTGTAATCTTAACCCAAAATAAAAAGAGAAATATGTTTATATTTAAAGTATATATATAATAGTAATTATATTCCTTTGTAATATGATATGATATTTATATTATTTAAACATAATTAATAATCTAATAATTTTTTTATTTATATATATTCATATCATCACATTAGTTATTTAACTAACTATATTTTAAATATATTTGTCAATATATAACAAAGGCAATTGCTTGTCAAGGTGGTTAAGATGGTGAGTGTTTTGGCCTGGTTTGAGTCCCATTATTATTAATTTTATTCAATTATTTAAATAATAAAAAAATATAAACGAGTATTTGTAAAAGGGTTCTGGGTGGGTATCTGCGAAACTTGGTTAAAAAATAATCGAGTTCGAGTAGCGGGTATCCAAAGTGTGATACCCGAACCCTACCCGAACCTGGTTCGGGTAGTAAAATCACTACCCAAATTCACTCCGAACCCATGTAATCGATACCCTAACCCGGAATGACCGGATCGGGTACCCGCGGATACTCTATAATAGGGTATTCATTGACATCCCTAATCAGTACAAGTTTTTTGGTTATTCGAAGCTGTCTTATCCAAATTTTCTAAAGACTAATGTGACTACCCAAAATTTATCTTTCTAGCAAAAAACTTTATGACTCCTGATCATCTTAGCCTTAAAATGAATATTAAATGATGTAATAGTCATTGCTGCAAGATAACCAATCCAATTAAGCTGGAACAGTAGTGTTTTTTTTTGTTGTTGTTATAAATACAGCTATCAAACTGTTAGGAAATCAAAAGCAGAGTGTAGACAGAACCTCGACTTGAGAGATACCCAAAAGCTAGCCTAGCCAAGATGGACCAAGAGCAACAGCCACAGGCTTATCCTCATGTACTCCTCTTCCCTCTCCCAGCACAAGGTCATGTCAACTCCATGCTTAAGCTAGCTGAACTATTTGCTCTGGCCGGCCTCGAGGTCACCTTCCTGAACTCCGACCACAACCATGAACGACTAGTGCGTCACACCGATGTTGGTTTCCGTTTTGCCAAGTATCCAAGATTCAAATTCGAGACCATACCGGATGGTCTTCGTGAGGATCATCCGCGTCTAGGTGTTAGCTTCATGGAGTTGTTTGAGAGCATGGAATTGAGAACCAAGCCAATTTTGAGAGAGATGCTGGTTAAGATTAACCCACCCGTGGACTGCATCATAGGAGATGGGGCTCTGGGCCTTGTGCTTGATGTTGCTGACGAGCTCGGAATCCCCATCTTTCAGTTTCGTACCATTAGTGCTTCTGGCATCTGGGCTTATTTTGCCATCCCTGATATGATTGAAGCTGGAGAACTTCCCATCAGAGGTATAATTTTGAGGTTATTGATTGATACTTTTACTGTTCTTTATGGTATTACTTATTCTTCTAATATAAGGCCTTTCACTGGACTAACTAACAAGTGGCTGATGGTAAAAAATTAAAGGAAATGAAGATATGGATAGACTGATAACAAGAGTTCCAGGCATGGAAACTTTTCTCAGATGTCGAGATCTCCCAAGTTTCTGCCGAGACAGCGACATGACGGATTCCAATCTCCAACTTGTCGCCAAAGAGACAAGAAAAAATCTCAGTGCCCCCGGACTCATATTAAACACTTTTGAAGACCTGGAAGGAGCTATACTATCCCATATGCGGAGCAAGTGCCCCAAAATCTACACCGTCGGGCCTCTCCATTTGCATTTGAATACAAGACTTGCCGAGACAAACGGAACGATGGTTCATCAATCCCCCAATAGTCTTTGGGAAGTGGACAGGAGTTGCTTGTCATGGCTTGATGAGCAACCAAAGGAATCTGTTGTTTATGTAAGTTTTGGGAGCATTGCAGTTTTGTCAAGGGAGCAGATTATGGAGTTCTGGTTTGGTCTTGTTAACAGTAGAAAGAGGTTTTTGTGGGTTTTCAGGCCCGATTTCATGCCCGAAAAAGGCAGTATACCGGCGGAGCTCGTGGAGGGGACTAAAGAAAGAGGGTACATGGTGGGTTGGGCTCCACAAGAAGAGGTCTTGGCCCATTGCGCCATCGGTGGATTCTTGACCCACAGTGGATGGAACTCTACTTTGGAGAGCCTGGTGGCAGGGGTGCCTATGATTTGTTGGCCTTACTTTGCTGACCAGCAATTGAATAGCAGATTTGTGAGTGAGGTGTGGAAACTAGGATTAGATATGAAGGATGTATGTGACAGGAGAGTTGTTGAGAAGATGGTGAATGATTTGATTGTGGACAAGCGGGAGGAGTTTGTGAAATCATCTGCTGAAATTGCTAAGTTGGCCAAAGCATGTGTAAATGTTGGTGGATCTTCTTATTGTAATTTGGATCGTCTAATTGAGGACATAAGGTCGATGAACAGGAATTGCAGCAAGTGATAGTTCAGCAGTTGGATTTATGTAAAAGTTTCAAGTGTAATAACTGTTGTATCCAAAAGAATAAAAATGTCAGGTTAAAGAAATTAACTGGAGCTAGATATTTTGATTAGTATATTCTCGACCAATAAAGCAAATTAATGATACCTGTGGAAGACAATGGGTTGATAGCAACTTTGAACCACAAATCAATGTGGAAAACTATGGGAAAAACAAAGAAGGGTTAATATATATGGACTACCAATTAAAGACTAAAATTAATTGGCAAGTGAAAGGTAAACAGGGGTGTTGGCTACTAAACCGTTCGAGTTCTGGAAAGAATTCTTCAAGCAAAAATGGAACCAGGCAAGTCCCAAGCTCCTTCTCCTCATATACTCATCTTCCCCCTCCCAATTCAAGGCCCTGTAAACGCCATGCTTAAGCTGGCTGAACTCTGTGCCACAGCGGGCCTAAAAGTTACTTTCCTCAACTCTGAGTACAACCACAGCCGCCTGGTTCGTTTTGCCAATATTCCTTCCCGTTTCGATAAATATCCTGGATTCGAGTTCAGGACTATTTCTGATGGTCTTCCAGGGGATCATCCAAGGTCAGGCAATCGGTTAATGGAAATTTTTGAAGCTATGAACATGAGAACCAAGCCGCTTTTGAAAGATATGTTGGTCGAGATGATCCCACCGGTGGATTGCATTATAGGAGATGGGATTTTGGAGTTTGTTCTTGATGTTGCTAATGAACTTGGAATTCCCATCATTAACTGTCGTACTATTGGTGCTTGTTTCTTGTGGTCAAATTATTCCATCCCTGATATGATTGAAGCTGGGGAGCTCCCAATCAAAGGTAACTTGAATCAGTTTTAATCTTTAATTTTCTGCTGATGAGTTTTATGCCGAAAGAAAATTTGTTCTTCTGACAATTGAGTTTTTCTCAAACAATGAAGGAAGTGAAGACATGGATCGGCCAATAACAGCCGTGCCAGGCATGGAGAAATTTCTTAGGTGCCGAGATCTTCCGAGTTTCTGTCGAGCCAGTAACATGTCAGATTCAACTCTCCTACGGTACGGTACAGTGACACGAAAGAGCTTTACTGCCAGTGGAGTTATACTCAACACATTTGAAGAACTTGAAGGACCAATATTGTCTCAAATACGCAGCAAATGCCCCAATGTTTACACCATTGGACCTCTTAATGAACACTTCAAGACAAGGATGAGCCTGGAAAATGGGGTGTCGTCTCAATCTTCAAACTATTTTTGGGAAGTGGACAGAAGTTGCATGTCATGGCTTGATAGGCAACCAAATCAATCAGTTGTTTATGTAAGTTTTGGTAGCATTGCTGTGATGTCAGATGAGCAAATTATGGAGTTTTGGCATGGGCTTGTCAACAGTAAAAGGAGATTTCTGTGGGTTGTAAGGCCAGATTCCGTGGCTGGAAAAGGCTTCCAGGGAGAGGATACTCCCAAAGAGCTTGTGGAAGGGACTAAGGACAGAGGGTACATTGTTGGTTGGGCCGCGCAAGAGGAGGTCTTAAGCCACCGTGCTGTCGGTGGGTTCTTGACTCACAGTGGGTGGAACTCGACCATGGAGAGCATAGTGGCAGGGGTGCCTATGTTATGCTGGCCTTACTTTGCTGATCAGCAACTGAATAGTAGATTTGTGGGTGAAGTGTGGAAACTAGGGATAGACATGAAAGATGTTTGTGATAGGAAAGTTGTTGAGAAAATGGTGAATGATCTGATGGTGGAAAGAAAGGATGAGTTTGTGAAATCAGCTGCTGCAATGGCTAGTTTGGCCAAAGATTGTGTCAGTGTTGGTGGTCCTTCTTATTGTAATTTCGATCGTCTGATCGAGGACATAAAAACCATAAGCTTGAAGAATCATGATTAGTTGATAGTTGCTGTCAGAGTTATGCGGTTGATGTATTAAAATAAGTTGCAATCACATGGTGTTCTTCTATAAGTTGGAATCTTTTGATCTTTCAACCATTAAAATACAACCAAAGATTTGGTTGCTGTCAAACGTATTTGTTTGATCTGAAGCAACCAAAGATTCTGCAATTCTAACTTTTAATTACCAAAGTTTTGGCTCTCATCGTTATAGGACTAGAAGTAGACAAGTTAATTAATTACAACAAATAATTTCAAGAATAACTGATTAACTCTTAGATTATAATAAAAGCAGGTGCAGCAACTTTCACTGTAAAAATATATAGCTGCCGAACTGTTGGTCATTTTAATCAAGAAGCCCTGAAAATTTCCTGTAGGATGGAAAAAGGTGAGCAATCAGAAGCTTGTCCTCATGTTCTCATCTTCCCTCTCCCACTGCAAGGCCATGTAAACTCTATGTTCAAGCTAGCTGAACTGCTAGCTCTCACTGGCTTCAAAGTCACCTTCCTATACTCCGAGCACAACCATGGACGCCTGGTCAAGTACACCAATGTTAGTGCCCATTTTGCAAGCTACCCTGGATTTGAATTCAGGACAGTACCTGATGGTCTCCCTGATGATCATCCGAGGTCAGGGGATTGGTTCCTGGAGATGTATTATGCCATGGAAACGAAAGCCAAGCTGAGCTTGAGAGAGATGCTGCTCAACATCAACCCACCAGTGGACTGCATCATAGGAGATGGATTTTTAGGATTTGTTCTTGATGTTGCTAAGGAGCTTGGAATCCCCGTCTTTTATTTTCGTACCAGCAGTGCTTGTTGCTTTTGGGCTTATTATTCTATCCCTGATATAATTCAAGCTGGGGAGATTCCTATCAGAGGTAAAGTATATGATCCAATGAAAATATATTTCTGAACTCTGTATAGTATTGTGTTGTGCCTCCCTGTGTTTTTTCTTCTCTGACAAAATACAACCAAGTTCCTAGTTCTTTTTCGTTTTCAATTTTACATAATAAAAAATGTAAATCCAAATTGATTCTTCAAACCTGGAAAGTAGTGAAGCAATTAAAGAGAATAGCATTCAAATGATTGATTTCCTAAAGTTTTGAATGGTTCTTTTATACCCTCTGACACTGGTAAATGGGTGTTTTGTCAAAAAATTGAAAGGAATTGAAGATATGAATCGCCTGATAACAACTGTACCAGGCATGGAAACTTTTCTTCGATGTCGAGACCTTCCCAGTTTCTGCCGAGCAAGCGACATGGCCAATTCAACAATCCAACTTGTTGTTGAGCAGACACGAAAGAGTCCCCAAGCGCATGCCTTGATACTAAACACGTTTGAAGATCTTGATAGGCCTATCTTGTCTCACATACGCACCAAATGCCCTCATGTCTACACCATTGGACCCATCCATGCTCTGCTAAACACCAGGCTCAAGGCCAAACGCGGTGCATCATCTCAATTTTCCAATAGCCTTTGGGAAGTGGATAGAAATTGCATTTCATGGCTCGATAAGCAGCCAAAGCAATCCGTTGTCTATGTAAGTTTTGGTAGCATTACGATCCCATCGAGAGAGCAACTTACAGAGCTTTGGTATGGACTTGTTAACAGTAAAAGGAGGTTCTTGTGGGTTGTAAGGCCAAATTCTGTGACAGGAAAAGACGGCCAGGGGGAGGATGTTCCGGTGGAGCTTTTGGAAGGGACAAAGGAGCGAGGATGTATCGTGGGTTGGGCACCGCAAGAGGAAGTGTTGAACCATCCGGCTGTTGGCGGGTTCTTGACTCATAGTGGTTGGAACTCTACTTTGGAAAGTGTGGTGGCAGGTGTGCCTATGATATGTTGGCCTTATTTTGCTGACCAACAGGTGAACAGCAGGTTTGTGAGTGAAGTTTGGAAACTAGGATTGGATATGAAGGATGTGTGTGATAGAAAGGTAGTGGAAAAGATGGTGAATGATTTAATGATGGATAGAAGGGAGGAGTTCGTGAAATCAGCAGCTGAAATGGCTAAGCTAGCCAAAGAATCTGTCAATGTCGGTGGGTCTTCTTATTGCAATTTGGACCGTCTAATTGAGGACATTAGACTAATGAGTTTGAAAAAACCATGAAACCTCAAGCAATTTTCCTAGAGATGTTTCGACTAAATGTTGACAGATGAGTATCTATTTTTCCAATAAAACTTTGACATTGCTACCTATAATTTTCATGTTATGTCAGTGGTTCATCAGTAAGAACCGAAAAGGTTCCTTATTTCCATTTTAATAATCCTCTTGGCAACAGTGTTTCCATTCAGAATTATAAATTCTTCCCAGAATTCCGTTGCATCTATATCTGGCAATGAAGCAAACCCACCATTCATGGGAGTGATCCAAACCACCATGGAATCAAGTAGTTGTCTAGAAGTTTTTTGAAAGAGAAATAACACCAAAGCAAGGGCAAACAGAGAAGTCTATTTCATTCACACACACACACACACACACACACACACACACATATATATATATATATATATATTTATCTTACACAATAATGTTTTAGTTAAACTTAGTTTAGTTACAAGTTAACCATTCACACAAACTAGGAGACTTAGTGAACCTGATAACTAATACAAAATGACAGAAGTGAGGAAGTTTTTGGCTTTTTTACAAAATGAAAAAGCCGCAACATGGGTAAGTTTCTTGCTTCTCTTTCAGCTTGACTACCGCATACAGACTTACAGCCATGCATACACTTTGTGAGAAATTTCGATAGAAACAGAAAAGGTACCCAGGGCTTCTAGCTTTTGGCTTTTTTACACCTCAGCATTCATTATTGATTTAAGAGCCTGAGCTCCAATTTTAGCAATTATTTCTCTGTACTTTTTCATTATGCTACGGACTTATAGCCTTCAGTCTTGCTTAATGCCACAGCAGCGTAGCATTAATTTGCATTCTTTTATCTTAGGTTCATTTCAAAGAAATATAGATCCTTTCATTTACCAAAGAAAGACAGAACTCAACTGAAAAGGAGCCATGACACGGTCATATTACCTTGAGATTAAATCTCAAAGTAATACAAAACTTTTTTTTCATCGTATTTATAATAGTCTAAAACTAAAGTCATAATAATAATTTTGTTCTAACATATTTGCATAATTAAGATCCAACTAATGTTTTCAAAAAAAAAAGTAAATATTTAAAAATTTAAATATCTATTACACATAACAATTATCCAGATTTTTTAGCTTAATAATATGATGAATAATGACTTCAATAAACATGATGAATAAGTCAATAAATAAACATAATTAGATGCTTGACCCTATTATACTAAAATAATGAAATAAGACATTTAATTCATTTAAGAAATATACATAAATCTAGTCACATTGTTTGAAGCTAACTTCAACACTCGCTTTCTCCCCAGCTTGGGAACCCCTCTATGTTTTAACTACTTTCTATCTCTCTCCCTTTGGAGTCCCCAAAATGTTTGTTTTCTGGAACCAATTTCTACATTTTCTGCGAACCCAATTCGGCAACTCCCTCTCTACGTCTAGAAGGAAGGCCTTTTTATCTTTCCTGTTTTCTATCTTTCAGCTCTTTCTGACCGTTCAGGACTATCGTAAAGTTAGAGATGGTCAGACATCTTGTAAGTTTCTTGTTCTTTGTGTTTCATCCTTTGGCAAAATAGGAATTGAGATCCTTTTGGTTTTACTTAATTTAGTTGCTGGCCTAGATTTACTTCTAGGTTTTCTAGAAGTCAAGTTTGGCGACGTCCTCTCTAGATTTAAAAAGAACTTTATACCTTCACTGCTTTTGATCGTTTCGGGGTTTCTCCCGCTGTTACTGGTGCTGTTTGGAGTTACAAATGATCGGATAGCTACTTTCACCGGCTACTTTTGGTCCGCCTGCAAAGATTGTAAATCTCCTTGTGTTTCATTCTTTTGCACCGACGTAATTCAAAACCTTCCCTTTGTAATTAGTGTATTAGTTCTTCTGCTACAGACACACAACGAGGACTTCCATAGATTATTTCAACCGCAACTTAAATTTTGCCGATCAAGAGCTAATTTTGCCAAACTTCCTGATGATGTCATTTTAAACATCAGTAATCGGTTAACATCTTCTGAAGATTTGGTCGCATTCGTAGGGGTCTATCGTTCATGGCGTTCTGCTTGTTTAAACAGGCGCTGCGGACCACGCCATCAGTTTCCACGGCTCATGCTTTCTGATAGAGAGAACAGGTCCACCAAAAGTTTTTATAGTGTTGGCCGGAACAAGATTTATGAACTAGAGCTACCCCAGGCTTGTGGAAAGCGATGTCATGGTTCTAATCATGGCTGGATTGTGACTATGGATCCTGATCTACGAGCCCACCTTTTACACCCGCTGTCGCAAGCTCAACTCAGCCTTCCAAAATTAAACACCATTCGGAATCCAATAGGTGTGCTTGTGCCCGTTGATCCCTTTCGTTTCATTCACAAATGCATTCTACTCAAGACCTCCCCTTCCCAGGATGAGTTTCTTGTTATGGTGATATTTGGGCCAAAGCATAGGTTGGCTTTTGCTAAACCTGGATCTGTTGGATGGACGACCGTTGTGGGTGCGGATGGTTTCAAAGATATTCTTCTTTTCAAGGGCCAAATCCATGCCATTTGTGGTGAAGGAAGGCTTCTGCGCTTTAGATCTGATGATCCTGAATCAACACATAGGATTATTGCCTATCCTCCTGAAGGTGTCTTCAGAGATGAAAGAATATATCTTCTGGAGTCATCAGGAGAACTTTTGGGCGTTTTCCGATTTTCATCCAGCACTCCTTTTGAGAAGAGGTATGACACAAAAAGGTTCTTCGTCTACATGCTCGACTCCGACAACGATGGCAATCTAGGGACTTGGCTGAGATTAAACCACTTGGGGGATCGGGCATTATTCGTTGGAGAGGGCAATTCTTGGTCCGTTTGTACTGCCAATATCCTCAATTGCAGAAGCAACTGTATATACTTCACAGATGACAATTGGGATCAAAAGGTGAGAGGAGAAGAACAGACGTTAGTAGGCCCTGACATTGGTGTATTTGACATGGTGAGCAAGAAAATCGAACGTCTGGAATTGGGTCCACACTCTCCTTGTTATCATTCCAGGTCCGTATGGTTTACTCCTAGTCTCCTACCTTACAAGAACTACCAAGCTTGAGGAGTACTGCCAGGTATGAATGGGAAAACTTGGAAATTGTGGCCTGCAAAACAGAATATGAGACATTAGTTTGCCCGATTGCTGATGCGGAAACATGGGATATGTTGAGTCATTTGTGGTCTGATGAATCTGATGCAATATTTTTCCTTTGGGATTCTTTTCTTTTTTTGGATTGCTGATGCAGAAACATGGGATATGCTGTGTCATTTGTGGTCTGATGAATCTGATGCAACATTTTTTCGTTGGGATTCTTTTTTTTTTTTTGAAAGTTAGAGTTTTTTTTGAGTTTCCGACTATGGTAACCGATGATCAAACCCAGCCATTAAGATTTACAAGCTGTTTATCATTTCAACATGTCCAGAATTTATAGTATTACATTAACGACCCTGTATGAATCATTTGACAATGTGTATGACCCATGTCTCCATGTTATACCTAGAGCTAGGTGCAACATGTTTAGTTAATTTGGTTAAGAGATTTGTTTTATTTAACCAAATTAACCAAACATGCTATAAAAGTTAATCAAATGGACCAAAATTTTGTTTTAATCCATTAATCGAAATTTCTCCCCTTTCATTTATTTATTACTTTTTCATTTCTCACTTATTTTTTAAAAAATAAATAAAAATAGTATCTTTATATCAAAATTACACCTAAGAAGGAATTTCACATCTTCAATTAATAATTATAATATTCTGGGATTTGTTGGATAAAGATAAATACGATTAATTAATAGTCAAAGTTTCTATGCATAAAATTAATGTATATTGACATTTTAATAGAGGTAGGTAAGAGAACTAGATGCTTGGCAATGGCAACAAAAGTGTCATTTTCGAGTATATGAATAAAAATTTAATTTGCTTTCCAAAGTCAAAAATGGAATCCGCATGAAAAAATATATCGTTGAAACCAAGACCATATGCATGCATCTCTTTCTAATATTATTTGGAAAAAAGGTCGAGAACAGCTCATACATGGGTACTTTTCTTGTTTTCTTTCAGCTTGACCACTGCACACAGCCATGCATGCCTACACTTTGTGAGAAATTTCCATGAAAGAAAACAAAAAGAAGAAAAAGCATCCATGGGCTTTAGCGTTCGGCTTTTCTTCACCAAAGATTTAGGAGCCTTATTTCTCTCTACTTTCTCATTCTGCGACTGACTTGTTGCCTTCTGTCTTGCTTAAGGCCACAGCTGTGTAGTATTAATTTGCATTCTTTTATTTAGAATTGACTTCTTAGGGAAAGCTTTAAGGTTTTAATCAATTTGTATCTTAATGAGTTTAGTGATAGGCCAAATATAGAGCTTGGAGAAGAAATTAACAAGAAGAAAGAACCAATGGCAATCAAATTAAATGCCTTGGCCCGATGTTCCTTGAGGAAGCCAGTGCAAATACAAATTTACTCACTACAAGGATAACATGTACGTAACCAGGTTGTCCAGAGATTTGTATGAGGAACCTCCAGGATTAAGACAAAGATTCATCTTTTCCTTCAGTAACTTGACTCTGTCTCTCATTTCCTGTCCCTCTGCATCCACCATCAGTCTTTTGATTGCCTTCTCTATCTCCCCTCTCTCTATCTTGAACTCTAGATGCACCCCAACTTTCCAAACATGGCTTATATATCTTGCATTCACCTTCTGGTCACCAAAAGAAGGTTGGCAAATCATGGGAACCCCTTCACATAAACTCTCCAGGCTTGAATTCCAACCACAGTGTGTCCAAAATCCCCCTGTTGAAGGGTGTGCCAGCACTTCTTGTTGGGGAGCCCATTTCACTATGTTGCCTCTTCCACCTAGCATTTCTAGGAACCCATTTGGCAATAGTTCAAGCCATTCTGAGCCATGGACTAACCCTGGTCGAACCACCCACAAGAAGGGCTGCTTGCTGTTGGCCAGCCCCCAAGCTACCTCTAAGAAATCAGCCTCGTTCATAGCTGCTAGACTTCCAAAGCTAACATAGATCACAGAGTTGGGTGCTTGTTTGTCTAGCCATGATATGCAGCTCTGGTCTTGAGGTAGTAAGCTACTGCAGGAAGAGGCTGGAAAGTATTTGTGGAAAGGACCTATTGCAAAAGTTGGGATAGGAAAGTCCAGGGAACATTTTGTTAGAGCTTCTTGTTCAAGGTCTTCATTGGAGTTAAATATAAGTCCTGAAGAGGCCTTAACTTCTTGAATTATAATAGACGAGAATTGAAGAACGCTTTCCAGATGGCTTGTTTCAACCCTATGAATGTCTTTGAATTTGAGTGGTGAAAACTCTGGGACATGGTTTTCTGCTTGAGAGTCTGAGAAGCAAAGATTCAGCATTTCAGTAATTTCTATTGCATAAAACAAAACATGAACTTAAAGCTTGTTTTATGGTACTAGAAGGAGTAAACTACTTTGGTAAACAAATAAATACAATCATAAGAAACTGGTGTTGTGACTTCTCAACTTGTCATCAAGTTTCTTTAGCAAAATCTGAATCCTATCAGTGCAACGTTGTAGAAATTATCTCAGAAAAGTTATCTTGATAATGATTTATTAGGGTCTAATCTTGATGAAAATTGCAATGAGACAACAAGATAGAAAGGAGTTACATGATAAATTCTCCATCAGAAGGTACAAATTTGCATGTCTAGACTTTTGGTTATTGCCGATCCTGGTATGACTCACTTGAAAGTTAAGAGTAAAGAAAGACTGAACTCGTAAATAATACCTGAAAACTAATTAATCTTATCAGATCAATGAGATAAGTGATCTGTACCTTGAACTGAGAGGTAGCCCCTTTCGTGCAGAGATGGCAGGGACTTGTGAACGAGGAAGGAAAAGACATTGCTGGTCCTTAACACAATCCTTGGAAGCTTAAGGCCATCGGCAACAGGTTGAGTAAAGTGCCATAAAGCATCCGTAACTAAGCAAACAATGGGATCCTCCACGTTGCTAGATAGCAACTTAGCCAAGCAATCGCGAAAAGGGGTTACACAATTAGAATTGAGGATTTTGACGAGGGCTATAAGATCGTCAATTTCTGATGAAACGACTTGGTTTTCCGACAATCCATCAGCTATTGAACAGAACCTGAAATGAGGGTAGTTTGAGGGGTTTGGAGAGTTGAACTGAGTGTGGATTATGGTAATGGAAAAGCCTTTGGCATGGAGTGTGTTGGCAAGCTGAAACATAGGATTTAGGTGGCCTTGAAATGGCAGTGGGAAGAGCATGACTCCCCTTCCTTTCATGTTCTCCATTTGAATGACTTCATGATTCTCCATCAACTTATTAGAAACAGGATCAAGAAGGAAGCTGGGGAGGAACAAAGATGAGAAAAGAAATGCATCGTAGAAAAGTTTGACCCGGAAGCATGGGCGGACCCACCTCGGAGAGAGGGGTGTCACATCATTTTTTAAAATGTTTGAATTTTTAGATTATTTATTTAAAATTTAAGACAATTAGCGTACTAATGAATTCATTATTTTTTTTATAATTTTATAGAGGGTGGGATAAAATTTCGAACAACAACAACAAAATTTTATTAATAATGATACTCAATAATATTTTTTTAAGTAAAATAGTGTTGAATTTGATCTAAATACTCTCTCAGCAGACTTGAATTGAGGAAAAAATTCTAAGTATCATCTTAATGATACTACTCAGAAAAATATTTGAACTTGCCCTTGCTCGTAAGCAATACAGAAGTTGAATAAAGTACTCTCTGTTGTGTTATTTTTGTTAGCTATGTGTCTCTATCTACCTTCATAGACAATTAAATTTTTGTAAGATTGTAGGTAAGAAAGGAAATCAATAATTCCCCCAATGATGGAAACGTGTTTTCATATCCCAAAGTTCCAATTTTTTTTTTTTTTGGAAAATTCATAATATATTCTAATAGATGAAAAAATTTTCACCTCTGGAAAAGATAAGAAGATTTTGCCTTATTATTCTGTAATTCGAGAATATCATTTCAAAATCCGCTCTAAAAATATCATCTTACTTTCTATATATAAAAAATAGCTACCAGCTACAAAAAACATCCCAAATCCAGAATTAGCATGAGCAAAACGCAAGCAATAGTTCTGGTAAGACCAGAGATAGACCCAAAAACCTCCTGTACCTGCAAACACCTTATTCTCTAATTTTTGACTCTGGACACAAACTATACAAAAGACAACACAATATAAAAATCACAATCAAACAAAATATGAGTCGATCCATAGACTTTAGCTTCCATGCAGATTAATAGATAGTCCACAGCCAATAACCATATTGGGTCAACCATCCGCACATCAAATATTAACACAACAGCTCATTCTCACCATAACATCAATTTTTGACAAGAGCACATTTACTCGAAGGCATAACAAAGCTCCCAGAGTCCCCAACTTCCCGTGAAAACACACCCAACTAGTCATAACCCTTGATTAGTGAACACAACCAACTTACTAGCAACACAGATATCACAGAACCATCAATCTCTTCCAGGCAGCCAAAGCTAGTGCACCCATATCCCTCTGTCCCAGGCGACCAAAGCCAGTGCATCCATATCCCTAGTTGCTTCATCCCCCTGCCAGCAAAGGTCACAAGATCACCAACCAAACTCTTGGTCCTGCTCTTGAACCCTTGAAATCCTAATCAGTTGGTAGTAACCTAGAAAACCCCACCCTACAACCTATACATATTCAGTGATCCGAATAATCGGTCTTGCATTACATTGTAGGTTCCTAATGGGTGCTATTTGGCTTTGTTGATCTTCTGTGATATAGTATTTCTTATGTTCTGATTTTCATCAAACTTCTATCAGGTGTCTGTTACTATCCTCCGCTTTGGCTGAGAAAAAAAAAATCTTGCTCTTACCCTTTGGTCAACAAAACAAGGCTGACAAATCATTGGGACAGCTTCACAAACACTCTCCAATTACGGATTCCATTCATTGCGAATCTACCCTCCTACAACTTCACAAGCACTTGTCTCCTTCCACTTATTTCTTCCAGGAACTCAGTTAGTAAAGGTTCAAGCCATTCTAAGCTACTGACTGAACTTGGTCTAACAGCCCATAGGAAGTGCTGCTGACTATTAGCCAGCATGCCAAAATGCAGTCCATGTTTTAGGTCTTCAAATGAGTTCCAAATCAGTCCTAAACAAGACTTGGGTTGCTTGACCAACCCATTTATGAGCCATTGTTTGATAAAGAGTCTCTTGATCTTGTGTTTTGAAGACTGGAATGTATTATTATTATTCAATGGATCTTTCCTGGAGGCTAATCCGAATATAGTGGTGCTGTTGAAAGGTGCTTGAAACCTAGACATAAGTGTCAAAGACTTTGTTAAATTGCAGCTGTGTTAAATCGTATCAGGGGTCTCTTTCCAGTCTATTCTGGTGTTGGCAATGGCGGATGTTTCAAGCGAAGAGGAAGGGACGTTGGCTACTGCGTTGGTGGTGAATGGGCAACCTTCGAAAGGATCCCATATGTCTTAAGAGAATGGATCGAAGATGTTGCTTCTCCTGCTGCTGAAAAAGCTCCGAATCATGGCCATTGTCGTGTTGGAAGTTTGATTTCTTGATGACGAGAGGGAGAGCAAAGAAAAGCTGTTTAAATAGAAGAGAAGATTGATGACTCTGGTAGATTCTGGGATTTACGTGGCGATTCCTAAAGCAAAAGCTATGTCACATTTGGCAGAAACCATGACCATCTTTCTGACACTTTCTCGAATACGTTTCGTCAAGAGTCAGCCACGACAGAGCCCACCTGGAAAAACACCTGGTTTTCATGCAAGGTCCGAGTGGTGGGGTTTGTCATTATTGTTCCCAAAAGGACTTCCTATATCCTGAAAAATTCAGCAAATAACTTCATGATATTGAAGCTCTTCAGCTTGAATCAATGATGAATAGCAACCCAAAATTCTCCTGAGCCCAAAATTGAATGGGCTGCATTCTCTAATCTGCTACAAGATATTGTTATATAATTAAGCAATTTCAACAGAGATTTAAGTAAGGAATCCGAAACTATCAACCAATCTTAGTTAAAAGCTGGGTTGTGTTCAAGCCCAATTGTTTTTTCCAAACCCAGTCTTCAAAGAGATTTAATTTAGGACCCCAACCCACTTGGCTGCTGCCTGTAATTAGTGCCAAACTAGAATCTGTGAAGTAAGTAACCTGGCAGCTTTACAAGGTTCTAAGCATCTTTTCAGATGGAATTATCTTGCATCAATTCTCATAACAAGCAAGAAGCCATAACTTGTACTAATTATAAAGTACAACAAAGGGTCTATTGTCATATGCTACCTAAATTTCCCACTTTGATTGTGGCTGATTTCCTTTTCCTTATGTAGAAAACCTTTCATCCAATCCAGACAAAACCTGACGAGTGCAAACAGTAAAGCTTCCAACATTTAATGAATTCGTACAATGCAATAATTTCAAGTCTCTGTCACTCCATGATATGCAAGTTTCACCTAGCTATGTCATTGCTGAGCCATGAAATCTAAAATTTTCCCTCCAAAACAAAAAGATACTTCAACATCTCCTATCAGAAAAATAAAACAAAATCAAATAAAAAATAAAAACTAAACGCATCTTTCAAAGGGTTATGGCCACGGCTACGCAACAGTATAACTCAATATTAATTTCTGTGGTTAGGTTGTGCTAATTTAGAAGCAATATGTTGTGATGACATTCTTGAGAGGATCCATCAGATAGAGTTTAAATTTTTTTAAAAAAGATTCAATTGGAATCTTGATACAACTGTAGAATATTATCATCACATCTCTCACAAACTAATAGTAAATCACTCACAAACCAATCATAAATTTCTCATAAACTAGCAATAAATCACCCACAAATCAGTAGTAAATCAGTAATAAATATGACAACAGATCAACAGCAAGAATATCAACATGTGTTACAATATTTTTATAAAGAGACTTTGCATGAAGCCTAGAAGATTGATACATCAATATCCAGTACATCATTGACTTAGCCACTAGTCAAGGGCGAAACTAATCAACTTTTTTGGAGAGTAAAGATAAAAATACATATAGGGATTAAAAATTTTAAAATTAATATATTGAATTTAATCAATAATCAAGAAACTCATAATAAACAATAATTTTATATAACATGTAAATTAAAAAGAACAAAAAAAGAAAGACTTATAATAATCCTTCAAGAAAGTTGTGCTCGATAATATTTTTTAAATTCAAATTCATTCATTATTAATTATGTACTGAAAATGTTAATAATGTCTTTCTCAATATAAAGAACTAAATTATGTGTAACAAATTCGTTATCCATTTTGTTCAAAAGTCTTATTTTCACAGTTTTCATCATTGAAAAGGCACTCTCTATAGCTATTGTAAAAACTAAAAGAGTCAAAATAAGATGAACTAATCTATTAATCTATTGAGAAAGTGTCTTAATATTTTCAAAACCTTGATGATTAAATAGATCAAGCTCGCAATACCTCAATTGTAACCTCAAAAGAAGTCTTTTTTACTCCGTGAAATCCTTGGAACAAAAACTCTCTGCTAACTTGCAAATATCATCAATGTTGAATGATTTATAATTCTTATTAGAATCAAAAGCAATGTTTAAAGTTAAAAGTTCCACACTTTACTCATTGAATCTCAAGTTCCACAAAAGAAAAAAAGAAAACTTTACATTTCCTTAATTTCACCTAATAGTGATGAATGATCTCTGTTCTTTCTTGTCCAAGCCAACAAGCTCATAAATCTTTCTTGAAGAATGAAGTGTGTTTCAGTGGTAAGGTATAAAAAAAAGAATAAAGTAAAAATGAAAAAACAAAAGAGAAAAGAAAGAAAAAAAGAAAGAGAGAAAGCAATGTGGAGAAACTTATTTTAAAAGGTCATTTTGTTATTCTTGACTTACATGAATTATTAAATTAAAAAATTATTTTGAAAGGGTTATTAGTAAATATATATATACAATATATAAAAAATTTTAAAAATTTTGGAGGACCACAACCCCTCACAATTATATTACCATCTACCCTTAGAACTAAAAGCATGTACTGTAATATTTTTGTAAAAAGACATTGCACCAATCCTAGAAGATTGATACACCAATATTCAGCACGTCATTAACCTTATAATCTCTCTTTAATGTTGGACAAAAATTTCATCATATAACATAGTTTGTAAGGTATTTAAAGAGACGAGAACCCAATAAATTCTCAAAAAGAAAAATAGTAAAAATTCTTACACTTGTTTTCCCTTTCTCCTTTACCTACTATCTCTCCTAACTTGTCTCTCCCTCTTCTTTCAAAAATTCTTCAAGGACAAGACGAGATTATAAGATAAAAAAGAGTTACCTCTCATTATTTAATCTAATATCACAAGCACAAAAAAAATTAAGATTGTAATGCACATGGGTTTGATCTATTGGTATATTGTAGAATCAATGAGTATAATACTATAGTGTTTGTCTCATCTTTAGCCTTAATAGCATGCAGCAAAGAAGACAGCATCGGTACAAGTTTTTTGGTTATTGGGAGCTGTCGTATCCAAATTTTCTAGAGACTGATGTGACTACCCAAAATTTATCTTTCTAGCAAAAAACTTGACGACTCCTGATCATCTTAGCCTTAAAATGAATATTAAATTATGTAATAGTCATGGCTGCAGGATAACCAATCCAATTAAGCTGGAACACTAGCTTTTTTTTTTGTTATAAACACAGCTATCAAACTGTTAGAAAATCAAAAGCAAACTGTAGACAGAACATTGACTTGAGAGATACCCAAAAGCTAGCCTAGCAAAGATGGACCAAGAGCAACAGCCACAGGCTTATCCTCATGTACTCATCTTCCCTCTCCCAGCACAAGGTCATGTCAACTCCATGCTTAAGCTAGCTGAAGTATTTGCTCTAGCTGGCCTCGAGGTCACCTTCCTGAACACCGAGCACAACCATGAACGACTATTGCGTCACACCGATGTTGGTTTCCGTTTTGCCTAGTATCCAAGATTCAAATTCGAGACCATACCGGATGGTCTTCGTGAGGATCATCCGCGTCTAGGTGATTGCTTCATGGAGTTGTTTGAGAGCATGGAATTGAGAACCAAGCCAATTTTGAGAGAGATGCTGGTTAAGATTAACCCACCCGTCGACTGCATCGTAGGAGATGGGGTTCTAGGCCTTGTGCTTGATGTTGCTGACGAGCTCGGAATCCCCATCTTTCAGTTTCGTACCATTAGTGCTTCTTGCATCTGGGCTTATTTTGCCATCCCCGATATAATTGAAGCTGGAGAACTTCCCATCAGAGCTATAATTTTGAGGTTATTGATTGATCCTTTTACTGTTTTTTATTGTATTACTTATTCTTCTAGTATTAGGCCTTTCACTGGACTAAATAACAAGCGGGTGTTGGTAAAAAATTAAAGGAAATGAAGATATGGATCGACTGATAACAAGAGCTCCAGGCATGGTAACTTTTCTTAGATGTCGAGATCTCCCAAGTTTCTGTCGAGCCAGCGACATTACGGATTCCAAACTCCAACTTATCGCCGGAGAGACAAGAAAAAATTTCAGTGCCCCCGGACTCATATTAAACACTTTTGAAGACCTCGAAGGAGCAATACCATTCCATATGATGACCAAGTGCCCCAAAATCTATACCGTTGGGCCTCTCCATTTGCACCTGAATACAAGACTTGCAGAGACAAATGGAACGATGTTTCATCAATCTTCCAATAGTCTTTGGGAAGTGGACAGGAGTTGCTTGTCATGGCTTGATGAGCAACCAAAGGAATCTGTTGTTTAGGTAAGTTTTGGTAGCATTGCAGTTTTGTCAAGACAGCAGATTATGGAGTTCTGGTTTGGGCTTGTTAACAGTAGAAATAGGTTTTTGTGGGTTGTCAGGCCCGATTTCATGCCCGAAAAAGGCAGTATACCGGTGGAGCTCGTGGAGGGGACTAAAGAAAGAGGGTACATGGTGGGTTGGGCTCCACAAGAAGAGCTCTTGGCCCTTTGCGCCATCGGTGGATTCTTGACCCACAGTGGATGGAACTCTACTTTGGAGAGCCTAGTGGCAGGGGTGCCTATGATTTGTTGGCCTTACTTTGCTGACCAGCAATTGAATAGCAGATTTGTGAGTGAGGTGTGGAAACTAGGATTAGATATGAAGGATGTGTGTGACAGGAGCGTTGTTGAGAAGATGGTGAATGATTTGATCGTGGACAAGCGGGAGGAGTTTGTGAAACCATCTGCTGAAATTGCTAAGTTGGCCAAAGCATGTGTAAATGTTGGTGGATCTTCTTATTGTAATTTGGATCGTCTAATTGAGGACATAAGGTCGATGAACAGGAATTGCAGCAAGTGATAGTTCAGCAGTAGGATTTATGTAAAAGTTTCAAGTGTAATAACTGTTGTATCCAAAAGAATAAAAATGTCAGATTAAAGAAATTAACTAGAGCAAGATATTTTGATTATTATATTCTGGACCAATAAAGCAAATTAATGATACCTGTGGAAGACAATGGGTTGATAGCAACTTTGAACCACAAATCAATGTGGAAAACTATGGGAAAAACAAAGAAGGGTTAATATATATGGACTACCAATTAAAGGCTAAAATTAATTGGCAAGTGAAAGGTTAACAGGGGTGTTGGCTACTAAACCGTTCCAGCTCTGGAAAGAATTCTTCAAGCAAAAATGGAACCAGGCCCGTCCCAAGCTTCTTCTCGTCATATACTCATCTTCCCCCTCCCAATTCAAGGCCCTGTAAACGCCATGCTTAAGCTGGCTGAACTCTGTGCCACAGCGGGCCTAGGGCTAGTTTCCTCAACTCTGAGTACAACCACAACCGCCTGGTTCGTTTTGCCAATATTCCTTCACGTTTCGATAAAAATCCTGGATTCGAGTTCAGGACTATTTCTGATGGTCTTCCAGGGGATCATCCAAGGTCAGGCAATCGGTTAATGGAAATTTTTGAAGCTATGAACATGAGAACCAAGCCGCTTTTGAAAGATATGTTGGTCAAGATGATCCCACCGGTGGATTGCATTATAGGAGATGGGATTTTGGAGTTTGTTCTTGATGTTGCTAATGAACTTGGAATTCCCATCATTAACTGTCGTACTATTGGTGCTTGTTTCTTGTGGTCAAATTATTCCATCCCTGATATGATTGAAGCTGGGGAGCTCCCAATCAAAGGTAACTTGAATCAGTTTTAATCTTTAATTTTCTGCTGATGAGTTTTATGCCGAAAGAAAATTTGTTCTGCTGACAATTGAGTTTTTCTCAAACAATGAAGGAAGTGAAGCCACGGATCGGCCAATAACAGCCGTGCCAGGCATGGAGAAATTTCTTAGGTGCCGAGATCTTCCGAGTTTCTGCCAAGCCAGTAACATGTCAGATTCAACTCTCCTACGGTACGGTGCAGTGACACGAAAGAGCCTTACTGCCAGTGGAGTTATACTCAACACATTTGAAGAACTTGAAGGACCAATGTTGTCTCAAATACGCAGCAAATGCCCCAATGTTTACACCATTGGACCTCTTAATGAGCACTTCAAGACAAGGATGAGCCTGGAAAATGGGGTGTCGTCTCAATCTTCAAACTATTTTTGGGAAGTGGACAGAAGTTGCATGTCATGGCTTGATAGGCAGCCAAATCAATCAGTTGTTTATGTAAGTTTTGGTAGCATTGCTGTGATGTCAGATGAGCAAATTATGGAGTTTTGGCATGGGCTTGTCAACAGTAAAAGGAGATTTCTGTGGGTTGTAAGGCCAGATTCCGTGGCTGGAAAAGGCTTCCAGGGAGAGGATAATCCCAAAGAGCTTGTGGAAGGGACTAAGGACAGAGGGTACATTGTTGGTTGAGCCCCGCAAGAGGAGGTCTTAAGCCACCGTTCTGTCGGTGGGTTCTTGACTCACAGTGGGTGGAACTCAACCATGGAGAGCATAGTGGCAGGGGTGCCTATGTTATGCTGGCCTTACTTTGCTGATCAGCAACTGAATAGTAGATTTGTGGGTGAAGTGTGGAAACTAGGGATAGACATGAAAGATGTTTGTGATAGATAAGTTGTTGAGAAAATGGTGAATGATCTGATGGTGGAAATGAAGGATGAGTTCTTGAAATCAGCTGCTGCAATGGCTAGTTTGGCCAAAGATTGTGTTAGTGTTGGTGGTCCTTCTTATTGTAATTTCGATCGTCTGATTGAGGACATAAAAACCATAAGCTTGAAGAATCATGATTAGCTGATCGTTGCTGTCAGAGTTTTGTGGTTGATGTACTAAAATAAGTTGCAATCACATGGTGTTATTCTATAAGTTGGAATCTCTCGATCTTTCAACCATTAAAATACATTTAATATTTGTTTGATCTGAAGCAACTAAAGATTCTGCAATTCAAACTTTTAATTACCGAAGATTTGGCTCTCATCGTTATAGGACTAGAAGCTGACAAGTTTATTAATTACAACAATAACTGATATACTCTAAGATTATAATAAAAGCAGGTACATCAACTTTCACTATAAAAATATATAGCTGCCACACTTTAATCAGAAGCCCTGAAAATTTCCTGTAAGATGGAAAAAGGTAAGCAATCAAAAGCCTGTCCTCATGTTCTCATCTTCCCTCTCCCACTGCAAGGCCATGTAAACTCTATGTTCAAGCTAGCTGAACTGCTAGCTCTCACTGGCTTCAAAGTCACCTTCCTAAACTCCGAGCACAACCATGGACGCCTGGTCAAGCACACCAATATTAGTGCCCATTGTGATAGATACCCTGGATTTGAATTCAGGACAGTACCTGATGGTCTCCCTGATGATCATCCGAGGTCAGGGAATTGGTTCCTGGAGATGTATTATGCCATGGAAACGAAAGCCAAGCTGAGTTTGAGAGAGATGCTGCTCAACATCAACCCACCAGTGGACTGCATTATAGGAGATGGATTTTTAGGATTTGTTCTTGATGTTGCTAAGGAGCTTGGAATGCCCGTCTTTTATTTTCGTACCAGCAGTGCTTGTTGCTTTTGGGCTTATTATTCTATCCCTGATATAATTCAAGCTGGGGAGATTCCTATAAGAGGTAAATTATATGATCCAATGAAAATATATTTCTGAACTCTGTGTAGTATTGTGTTGTGCCTGCCTGTGTTTTTTCTTCTCTGACAAAATACAACCAAGTTCGTAATTCTTTTTCTTTTTCAATTCTACATAATAAAAAATGTAAATCCAAATTGATTCTTGAAACCTGGAAAGTAGTGAAGCAATTAAGAGAATAGCATTCAAATGATTGATTTCCTAAAGTTTTGAATGGTTCTTTTATACCCTCTGACACTGGTAAATGGGTGTTTGTCAAAAAATTGGAAGGAATTGAAGATATGGATCGCCTGATAACAACTGTACCAGGCATGGAACGTTTCTTCGATGTCGAGATCTTCCCAGTTTCTGCCGAGCAAGCGACATGGCCAATTCAACAATCCAACTTGTTGTTAAGCAGACACGAAAGAGTCCCGAAGCCCATGCCTTGATACTGAACACGTTTGAAGATCTTGATAGGCCTATCTTGTCTCACATACGCACCAAATGCCCTCATTTCTACACCATCGGACCCATCCATGCTCTGCTAAACACCAGGCTCAAGGCCGAATGTGGTGCATCATCTCAATTTTCCAATAGCCTTTGGGAAGTGGATAGAAATTGCATTTCATGGCTTGATAAGCAACCAAAGCAATCCGTTGTCTATGTAAGTTTTGGTAGCATTACCATCACATCCAGAGAGCAACTTACAGAGCTTTGGTATGGACTTGTTAACAGTAAAAGGAAGTTCTTGTGGGTTGTAAGGCCAAATTTCGTGACAGGAAAAGACGGACAGGGGGAGGATGTTCCGGTGGAGCTTATGGAAGGGACTAAGGAGCGAGGGTGTATCGTGGGTTGGGCACCGCAAGATGAAGTGTTGAACCATTCGGCTGTCGGCGGGTTCTTGACTCATAGTGGTTGGAAGTCTACTTTGGAAAGTGTGGTGGCAGGTGTGCCTATGATATGTTGGCCTTATTTTGCTGGCCAACAGGTGAACAGCAGGTTTGTGAGTGAAGTTTGGAAACTAGGATTGGATATGAAGGATGTGTGTGATAGGAAGGTAGTGGAAAAGATGGTGAATGATTTAATGATGGATAGAAGGGAGGAGTTCGTGAAATAAGCAGCTGAAATGGCTAAGCTAGCCAAAGAATCTGTCAATGACGGTGGGTCTTCTTATTGCAATTTGGACCGTCTAATTGAGGACATTAGACTAATGAGCTTGAAAAAACCATGAAACCTCAAGCAATTTTCCTAGAGATGTTTCGACTAAATGTTGACAGATGAGTATCTATTTTTCCAATAAAACTTTGGCATTGCTACCTATAATTTTCATGGTATGCAAGAGCGGCTTAATAAGTTCAAAGGCCTAAAGCGAAATATTCAATGAGGTCTTCTTTTATTGAAATTAAAAAAATTATTAAATTTTTATTCTTCTAGCTTTTTGAGATGTAAAATTTTTATATTTTTTAAATTGTTAATATAAAATCAACAATCAAAATTTTTAATTCAAATAAATCAACTATCACATAAAATAAAGATAATATAATAATATAATATAAATTAAAAATTAAAGTAAAAAAATCTGTAAATATTAGAATAATAGTACTTAATTGTTTAGTGCTTATTGCAAACCATAAATGAAGTTCACGTTTTTATGAAGATAATAACATAACGAACTTTTTGTATATCTTTTGAAAAATAATTAAAGTTAAAGGAAAAAGGAAGAAAGAGCAAATGAGAAAAGAAGAATTTAAACGTAGATATTATACATTGAAAAAAAAATAATTAATTTTATATATAGGAGAAAAAATAGTTGTTTGAAATCATTAAATATGTTGATTGAAAATATGAGAAATAAGTGAGAAAAAAATAATTATTTGAGATAATTATATATATATATATATATATATATAACCGTTAGTTGATTGAAAATAATATAGTATTCTAGAAATTAAAAATGATAAAAAATTAAGATTTATTAGACACATAATTAAAAAATAAAAAATAAATAATTTTATTAATTATTTTTTATTTATATATATATATTTAATATAATAAATTATATTATAAAATTATAAGACCTTCTCAAAATTAAGGGTCTAAATCTCTTGCTTGGGTGGCTTTATCCAAGGGCCGACCCTGTACAATGGAATGTCAATGGTTCATCAGTAAGAACCAAAAAGGTTCCTTATTAACATTTTAATAATCCTCTCGGCAACAATGTTTCCGTTCAGGATTATTAATTCTTCCCAGGATATCTGTTGCATGTATATCTGGCAATGAAGCAAACCCAGCATTCACGGAAGTGATCCAAACAACCATGGGATCAAGTAGTTGTCTAGAAGTTTCTTGAAAGAGAAACAACACCAAAGCAAGGGCAAACAGAGAAGTCTATTTCATTTACAGCTAGGACACACACACACGTGTATATATATATATATATTTATACAGTAGTGCTTTAGGTAGACTTAATTTAGTTAAAAGTAAACCATTCACACATAAACTAGGAGACTTTAGTGTTTTAGCCGATCAGATTTGACAGAAAAGTAGCTGTGCCATTTATCAAAGCTGGTCACGGAGTTTTTGATTCAACACTCTTCTGGAACAGCACCGAAAAATTCTTCAAGTTGATCTCAAAGATCAACGGGTTCAAATTGGAAACCCCACAGCCAGGAGTCTGACCATCTATTGCAATGTACCTTTCTCCATTTTTAAGTGCAGAATTGACCTCCCTGAGCTTCAATTTTAGCATGCCTTCAGTCTTGCTTAAGGCCACTGCTCTGTAGCATTAATTTGCATTCTTTTATCTAGAATTGACTTCTTTAATTTTTTGAAAATTAAGTTAGATCCATTTCAAAGAAGGATGGAAATCAGTCAAGTTACTGTCAAAACTCAACTGAAAGGAGGCAGTCAAGTTACTGTCCTTTGAGTGGCGTAGAAAAACGGCCACCAGCAGAATCTGTGAAAGGAATCAGGATTCACGAAGTCTAACCTGCTACCTCGACTTAATGAGCTTGACAATATTTTGGGATTTGTTGGATAAAGACCAGGATTGATTGATTAGAAGTCAAAGTTTTTGTGCGTGAAATTGATATTCTTTAGATTTTAAATTTTAGATTATATGTCATTAAAAGGAATGATGACGTCCGAAGAAATTAACAGAGATGTTGCTTAGCACAAAAGTTATATACAAGGAACATAAAGAAAAAACAGTTTGTCCATAATATAGACATCGAATCTAGTTACACTAAGTAAAGCCAACTTTAACACTTGATTTCCACCCTCTCTGTTTTGAAGACGGTCTATCTCTCTCCCACCAGAGCCCCCAAAATGTTTGTTTTCTGGAACCAATTTCTACGTTTTCTAGGAACCCAATTCGAAAACTTCGCCTCTACGTCTAAAAGGAAGAACTTCTCATCTTCACTGCTTTGGATCGTTCGTATCATGCAGGCCAATCAGTTCTTTCTCGCACTGTTATGGGTGCTGTTACACCGTGCAGATGATCAGACAGCTACTTCTCCCATCAACGTTATTTATAGACCGGCAAATCGGTATTCTCGTGCTTGTGGTGTTTCACCCTTTGGCAGAAAAGAGATTGGCAGAACAGATATTGGGATCCAGATTGGCAGAAAAGATATTGGGATCCTTTTCGTTATAATTATATTAGGCCATTGGCTGGCGATACTTCTACTTTTTATAGGAATCAATTTGGGCAAAAACCTCTCTACATTTAAAAGGAAGAATTTTTTATATATACCGCTTTCAATTGTTCTCGTTCCTATCTTTCTCTCACCGTTACTGGTGCTGTTTGAACTTACAAATGATCAGACAACTACTTTCTCCGGCTCCTTTTTGTCCGCCTTCCAAGATTGTAAGTCTCCTTTTGCTTCACTCCTCTGCAGAAGACCACTTAAGATCCTTACGTCGGTATTGAGTATATTAGTTGTTGACATAGACGACACGGACCATATATTTCAACTGCTACTTACATTTTGCCCACCAAGAGCTAATTTTTCCCATCTTCCTGATGATGTCATTTCAAAAATCAGTAATCGGTTAACATCTTTTGAAGATGTGGTCGCATCATCAGGGGTTTGTCGTTCATGGCGTTTTGCTTGTTCAGACATGCGCTGCGCACCACGCCATCGGTTTCCACGGCTCATGCTTTGTGATAGAGAGAACAGGTCGACCAAAAGTTTTTATAGCGTTCGCCGGAAAAAGCTTTATGAACTAGAGCTACCCCAGGCTCATGGAAAGCGATGTCATGGTTCTCCTTATGGCTGGATTGTGACTATGGGTCCTGATCTACAAGCTCACCTTTTACACCCGCTGTCGCAAGCTCAACTCAGCCTTCCAAAATTAAACACCATTCGGAATCCAATTGGTGTGCTTGTGCCTGTTGATCCCTTTCGTTTCATTCGCAAATGCATTCTACTCAAGACCTCCGCCTCCCACTCCCAGGATGAGTTTCTTGTTATGGTGATATTTGGGCCCAAGCATAGCTTGGCTTTTGCTAAACCTGGATCTGTTGGATGGACGATCGTTGTGGGTGCGGATGGTTTCAAAGATATTCTTCTTTTCAAGGGCCAAATCCATGCCATTTGTGGTCAAGGAAGGCTTCTGCGCTTTAGATCTGATGATCCTGAATCAACGCAAAGGTTTATTGCGTATCCTCCTGAAGATGTCTTCAGAGATGAAAGAATATATCTTCTGGAGTCATTAGGAGAACTTTTGGGGGTTTTCCGATTTTCATCCAGCACTCCTTTTGAGAAGAGGTATGACACAAAAAGGTTCTTCGTCTACATGCTTGACTCCGACAACGATGGCAATCTAGGGACTTGGCTGAGATTAAACCACTTGGGGGATCGGGCATTATTCGTTGGAGAGGGCAATTCTTGGTCCGTTTGTACTGCCAATATCCTCAATTGCAGAAGCAACTGTATATACTTCACAGATGACAATTGGGATCAAAAGGTGAGAGGAGAAGAACAGACGTTAGTAGGCCCTGACATTGGTGTATTTGACATGGTGAGCAAGAAAATCGAACGTCTGGAATTGGGTCCACACTGTCCTTGTTATCATTCCAGGTCCGTATGGTTTACTCCTAGTCTCCTACCTTACAAGAACTACCAAGCTTGAGGGGTACTGCTAGGTATGAATGGGAAAACTTGGAAATTGTGGCCTGCAAAACAGAATATGAGACATTAGTTTGCCCGATTGCTGATGCGGAAACATGGGATATGTTGAGTCATTTGTGGTCTGATGAATCTGATGCAATATTTTTCCTTTGGGATTCTTTTTTTTTTTTTTTGGATTTCTGATGCAGAAACATGGGATATGTTGTGTCATTTGTGGTCTGATGAATCTGATGCAATATGTTTTCTTTGGGATTTTTTTTTTAATTGAAAGTTAGAGGTTTTCTTTGGGATTCTGACTATGGTAACCGATGATCAAACCCAGCCATTAAGATTTACCAGCTGTTTATCATTTCAACATGTCCAGAATTTCTAGTATTACATTAACGACACTGTATGAATCATTTGACAATCTGTATGACCCATGTCTCCATGTTATACCTAGAGCTAGGTACAACATGTTTAGTTAATTTGGTTAAGAGATTTTTTTTAAACCAAATTAACCAAACATGTTATAAAAGGTAATCAAATGGACCAAAATTTTGTTTTAATCCATTAATCGAAATTTTTCCCCTTGCATTTATTTATTACTTTTTCATTATTCACTTATTTTTTAAAAAATAAATAAAAATAATATATTTATATCAAAATAACGCGTATGAAGGAATTTCACATCTTAAAATTAATAGTTATAATATTTTGAGATTTTTTGGATAAAGATAAATACCAATTAATTAATAGTCAAAGTTTTTATGCATAAAATTAATGTATATTGACTTTTTAATGGAGGTAGGTAAGAGAACTAGATGCATAGCATTTGCAAGAAAAGTGTCATTTTCGAGGATATGAATAAAAATTTAATTTGCTTTTCAAAGTCAAAAAATGAATCTGCATGGAAAAATATATTGGTGAAACCAAGACCATCTGCATGCATATCTTTCTAATATTATTTTGAAGAAAGGTCGAGAACAGCTCTTACATGGGTACTTTTCTTGTTGTCTTTCAGCTTGACCACTGCATACAGCCATGCTTGCCTACACTTTGTGAGAAATTTCCATGAAAGAACACAAAAAGAAGAAAAAGCATCCATGGGCTTCAGCTTTTGGCTTTTCTTCACCAAAGATTTATGAGCCTTAGCTTCAATAGTCATTATTTCTCTCTACTTTCTCATTCTGCTACTGACTTGTTGCCTTCCGTCTTGCTTAAGGCCACAGCTGTGTAGCATTAATTTGCATTCTTTTATCTAGAATTGACTTCTTAGGCCAACTATAGAGCTTGGAGAAGAAATTAAGAAGAAAGAACCAAAGGCAATCAAATTAAATGCCTTGGCCTGATGTTCCTTGAGGAAGCCAGTGCAAAGACAAATTTACTCACTACAAGGATAACATGTAAGTAACCAGGTTGTCCAGAGATTTGTGTGAGGAACCTCCAGGCTTAAGACAAAGATTCATCTTTTCCTTCAGTAACTCGACTCTGTCTCTCATTTCCTGTCCCTCTCCATCCACCATCAGTCTTTTGATTGCCTCCTTTATCTCCCCTCTCTCTATCTTGAACTCTAGATGCACCCCAACTTTCCAAACATGGCTTATATATCTTGCATTGGCCTTCTGGTCAGCAAAAGAAGGTTGGCAAATCATGGGAACCCCTTCACATAAACTCTCCAGGGTTGAATTCCAACCACAACGTGTCCAAAATCCCCCTGTTGAAGGGTGGGCTAGCACTTCTTGTTGGGGAGCCCATTTCACCATGTTGCCTCTTCCACCTAGCATTTCTAGGAACCCATTTGGCAATAGGTCAAGCCACTCTGAGCCATGGACTAACCCCGGTCGAACCACCCACAAGAAGGGCTGCTTGCTGTTGGCCAGCCCCCAAGCTACCTCCAAGAAATCAGCCTCGTTCACAGCTACTATACTTCCAAAGCTAACATAGATCACAGAGTTGGGTGCTTGTTTGTCTAGCCATGACATGCAGCTCTGGTCTTGAGGTAGTAAGCTACTGTAGGAAGAGGCTGGAAAGTATTTGTGGAAAGGACCTATTGCAAAAGTTGGGATAGGAAAGTCCAGGGAACATTTTTTTAGAGCTCATGTTCAAGGTCTTCATTGGAGTTAAATATAAGTCCTGAAGAGGCCTTAACTTCTTGAATTATAATAGACGAGAATTGAAGTACGCTTTCCAGATGGCTTGTTTCAACCCTATGAATGTCTTTGAATTTGAGTGGTGAAAACTCTGGGACGTGGTTTTCTGCTTGAGAGTCTGAGAAGCAAAGATTCAGCATTTCAGTAATTTCTATTGCATTAAACAAAACATGAACTTAAAGCTTGTTTTATAGTACTAGAAGGAGTAAACTACTTTGGTAAACAAATAAATACAATCATAAGAAACTGGGTGTTGTGACTTCTCAACTTGTCATCAAGTTTCTTTAGTAAAATCTGAATCCTATCAGTGCAACGTTGTAGAAATTATCTCAGAAAAGTTATCTTGATAATGATTTATTAGGGTCTAATCTTGATGAAAAGTGCAATGAGACAACAAGATAGAAAGGAGTTACATGATAAATTCTCCTTCAGAAGGTACAAATTTGCATGTCTAGACTTTTGGTTATTGCCGATCCTGGCATGACTCACTTGAAAGTTAAGAGTAAAGAAAGACTGAACTCGTAAATAATACCTGAAAACTAATTAATCTTATCAGATCAATGAGATAAGTGATCTGTACCTTGCACTGAGAGGTAGCCCCTTTCGTGCAGAGATGGCATGGACTTGTGAACGAGGAAGGAAAAGACATTGCTGGTCCTTAACACAATCCTTGGAAGCTTAAAGCCATCGGCAACAGGTTGAGTAAAGTACCATAAAGCATCCGTAACTAAGCAAACAATGGGATCCTCCACGTTGCTAGATAGCAACTTAGACAAGCAATCGCGAAAAGGGGTTACACAATTCGAATTGAGGATTTTGATGAGGGCTATAAGATCGTAAACATCTGATGAAACGAATTGGTTTTCCGATAATCCATCAGCTATTGAACAGAACCTGAAATGAGGGTAGTTTGAGGGGTTTGCGGAGTTGAACTGAGTGTGGATTATGGTAATGGAAAAGCCTTTGGCATGGAGGATGTTAGCAAGCTGAAACATAGGATTTAGGTGGCCTTGAAGTGGCAGTGGGAAGAGTACGACTCCCCTTCCTTTCATGTTCTCCATTTGAATGACTTCATGATTCTCCATCAACTTATTAAAAAGGGGATGAAAAAGGAAGCTAGGGAGGAAGAAAGATGAGAAAGGAAAGGCATCATGGAAAAGATTGACCCGTAAGCAATACAGAAGTAGAAAATATTACCATCTGTTGTTTTATTTTCAATTAGCTATGTGTCTCTCTGTCTTCATAGACAAATAAATTTTTTGTAAGGATGTAGGTAAGAAAGGAAATCAATACTTACCTCAATGATGGAAACGTGACTTTATATCACAAAGTTCCAAATAACTGAAAGGAAAAATTTTATTAGACTGATCAGACGACATCCAGTGATTCTAATACTCGGTCTTGAATTACATTGTGGGTTCCCCACCTTTTGGTGCATGGGCACTATTTGGCTTCGCTGATGTACTGTGATGCAGTATTTCTTGTATTCTGATTTACTAACAGGCTTCTATCAGGTGTCTATTACTGATACTTGAATGGATGGATATTTTGTCTATCCTTCCACTGTACTCCCATAATTTTAGTCAATGAAAAACCACTTATGGCTGAGAAAAAAAAATATCTTGCATTTACCCTTTGGTCAACAAAACAAGGTTGACAAATCATTGGGACAGCTTTACAAACACTCTCCAATTTCGAAGAGTCCAAAACCCTCCTACAGCAGGGTGAGCTGGCACTTCTTGAGGTGCCCATTTTACAATATGTCTGCTTCCACTTATCTCTTCCAGGAACTCACTCGGTAAAGTTTCAAGCCATTCTGAGCTACTGACTGAACCTGGTCTGACAGCCCACAGGAAGTGCTGCTGACTGTTAGCCAGCATGCCGAAATGCAGTCCATGTTCCAGGTCTTCAAATGAGTTCCAAATCAGTCCTAAGCAAGACTTGGGTTGCTTGACCAACCCAGCTATGAGCTATCGTTTGATAAAGAGTCTCTTGATCTTGTGTTTTGAAGACTGGAATGTATTTTATTAGTATTCAATGGACCTTTCCTGGAGGCTAATCTGAATATAGTGGTGCACGAAAGAAAATTTATTATTCTAATAAGCAAAAACCACTGAAACGAAGTACTTCATGGAGAAAAAAAAAATGTTGTTCAGCGATTAGCATAAGATTCGAAATTGAGTAAAATTAACCAGATCTCCAATGCTATTGACTAGGCTTGATAGGCTTATTCAATGTTCTAATGACATAAAGCAAATTCTACTTTGAGATTTTATTGACTTTGGAAAGTAAATGATTCCAGTGATGAAATGTGATGAACCAATCTATCCAGAGAATGTCTTGAAGAACCACCTTGACTCAGGCATAGAGCTGCCTTCTTTAAATGCAACACCCTCTCCCTTATCTCTTCCCCGTCTTTCTCCACCATCAATCTTTTGATTGTCCTCTCTATTTCCCCTCTCTCCATCCCTTTCTCTAATTGCACACCGACCCTCCAAATCTCACTTACATATCTTGCATTAACCCTTTGGTCAGTGAAACATGGCATACAAATCATAGGGATCCCTTCACACATACTCTCCAATGTTGAGTTCCAGCCATTATGGGTCCAAAAGGCTCCCACCGCTGAGTGAGCCAAGACTTGCTGTTGGGGAGCCCATTTTACTACATGTCCCCTTCCACCCAAAGTTTCCAAGAACCCATTTGGCAATGGTTCAAGCCACTCTGAACCCCGGATTAGTCCGGGCCTAACAACCCATAAGAATGGCTGCTTGCTGTTCGCCAGGCCCCAAGCTACCTCCAAAAACTCGGTCTCGTTTACTGCCGCAAGACTTCCAAAGCTAACATAGAGAACTGATTTGTGCTCTTGTTTGTCTAACCAGGAAATACAACTTTCGTCTTGTGGTGATAAGCTACTTGTAGAGACCGGGAAGCATTTATGAAAGGGACCAATCGGGAAAAGTGGGACCCCAAGTTGTCGGTCTAGTGTTTCCAGAGCAGAGTGTTCTAGTTCTTCAAACGTGTTCCAAATGAGACCTGACGAGGCCTTGCTTTGATTGACCATACCAGCTACCAGTCGATAAAGAGATTCCGGATCAGGTGTGTCAATGACTGGAAGGTCTTTGACTCTTAGAGGTGGAAGCTCGACCACTGGCTCCTCTAGTCGAGAATCTGTTGCAATCAGATTAAGTTAGCCTCATTTTATGGTCTAACCTTTTCTAAATTGTTAATTTCGTTCAAATTATGATATAATTCTGATTTTATTTGATTATAGAAGTTCCAATTAATTTGTTTCAATCCAAATATTACCAACTAATGTAATAGAGCGGCAGGCAAAATCATACCTTGTATGGGAATGTACCCTCGTTCCTTTAGAAGAGGAAAAGCAGTGAAAACACAAAAGGAGGAGGCAGCACCAGTCCTCAAGACCAACCTCGGAAGCTTAAGTTCATTTGCAACTTCTTGAGTGAAGTAAAGAATAGCATCAGAAATCAAGCAGGCAACAGGCTCCTCTGAAGTTTCAGACAACAGATTGGCCAAGCACTGGCGGAAAGGCGGTCCGCATCTCGTGTTAAGCAGCGAGAGGAAAGCAATGAGATCGGTTGCGCAAGTGCCATCTTCAGGTAAGTTTTCGGAGAAGAAATGGAAAGTGAAGTGAGGGTAGTTTGAAGGGTCGGGAGAGTTGAAGTTGGTGTGGATTATGGTGATGGAGTAGCCCCTGGAATGGAGAATGTTGGCCAGGTGCAGCATGGGGTTTATGTGGCCTTGCAAGGGTAGAGGAAACAGCACCAATCTTCGGCCTTTCCTTTGCTCCATTTCCTTGCTGCTTTGCCTCTCCATTCTTAATGTTTACAGTGACTTACATCTACTTCAGAACCATATGTATTACTAGGGATGTGCTGAGTAGTTTAGTCCGTGAACTTTGGTTTCACTTGGATTGAGGGAAAAGTCCAAGGAAAACCAGAACATGAAATCTTTTGTACAGATAACAATGCATTAAATCTTGAACCTGATTTGTCCCTAATTCACATCCCAACTCCCATATTCTTTTCTTTACATTAACCAGCACATAGTGTAAGGCGTCTTGATGCCAGGATTTCACTGCCAGGCACACTACCCTATGAGCTTTTACCAATCGAAATATTCCAGTCGTACACCCTCCCTTTTTATTGGTTCCTCAAGTCTAAAACATGCTACTGAACCAGTTCGGTTGGGTCGAACTGGGTTGTTACCCTTTAATTATATGTCCCCTTCCACCCAAAAGCACAACAGATAAAGCAATGGTGAAGCAAAGATGAGCTACCAAATTGATTAGACCCAAATTTTGGACCCAATGCAAACTGAACTGACGGCAGGATATGGGCCTGGATTCAAGAAGGAATTCCCTCACAATAACCTCAAAGACAATAAATGTAACCTAGATTTTTCACTTCATGAAGGTCACATGTACTCTTTTTCTTGAGGAGATTTTGGGGCACCCCACGTGCTGACAAATCTGTCGAATTTTCATGCTCTGATAACCCTTTATGGCCTTTGGCTTTTGCTTGCTTTCAAAAACAAATTTCGAATGAATCAATTTCCTATAGAGTCAACAATGGGTTTTCTTCCTTTTTTTTCTTTTTCTCTTTTTTCCTTTTTGTGGCCATGAAAAGAGCAAAGGGATTTTCAATTCTTGTACGTATCAATGGAGCCATTGAACTTGAAATTTGAAATTGAAGTCCCCTGTTATGGAAACTACTCTTCAACCACCCTCACCATTTTGTTTTCCAGTTGACTTATTATTGAAGTGATAGCATGTAATGCTGTCAAGGACACAAGTCTTTCCCTAAAAACAAGTGAAAAAATTAAACATTTACATCCTGACGTGAGGTTCCGATTGAGTCAATGTTGCTTGAATCTAGGTCATTACAATTGGTAAACCCTAAACCCACATTACATTATCCTTTAGACTCGAAAAGTTATTGGGTAAATAGTGTTTGGATTCAGGTCATTATAGTGTAACAATATTTACAATCTTTTAAAAAAATTTCTTTCATTAACCTACTAGTGGTACGAGTGGTATGTTAAATGATTAACAATCAATTAATGAACAGAACCCTATTATCAATATTTATATCTTTGTTTGTCTTGCCCCAGTAAAATATTCCCTGAAATCATTAACTATAATTACTGTAATTAACATGGCAATAATAATCCCTGTTGTTGCTTTGGTTTGTGCCAAGGAACAGTACAATTTGGACAAAAAGCCTGTCTGAATTGATTAAGAGAACAAAGATTTAGTTAAGACAAGTAACATTAAAAACCTCAAAACAGAGAACAGCCTCCACCCATTTTTATTCCTTCTACTTGCAGCATCCTCAAAGACCAGATAAAAAGGCCTGCTTCAGCTTAATTAATGTATGTGTCCTGACAAAATTGCCTTGGATCTTGAAGATTGACAAAGCCATGATTTCCTCTCTTTTTTTTTTTCATGTTTGAGATACAAAGATTGGATGATGATTTTATGTAAATCTTAGTCTAAAGACAAAACACCAAAGTTTCAGGTAAAAGTGTTTAACCTTAAACTGTGTGGCATAGGATTCTTCCCTTCTTATGATTTTCTTCTTGTTCCTTCCACATTTTTGCCAGCAGCTTGGTAAATGTTTGAAATCTAATTAACTTACTAAGAACTACAAGTGAAATTAGGGTAAAATTATCATCATTAAACCACAAATTATCTTATAAAACACGACGAGATTATTAAAACGAGATAAAAATTATTTTTCATTGTATAAACCCAAGATTTAATAGGCTTTTATTTAGTCAACATCTTTATCTAAACCTGATTTTTTAAATAAAGATATAAATCATAACAGCTGTTGTCATGGAACAAAATGTTCCGAATCATGATAATGTTTAACGTTAAATTTTTAATATTCCCAATAGGTGACAAATTGTTAATTAAACAGAGAATTAAGCATGATAAGTGATAGTAATTGATTTGGTTCCATATGTAATGCATGATCACACCAACATAGAAAAACATCATTATTACATTTTCACATCATACATTTAACATTTTTTATAACCTTGGCTCACATTTTCCATCAATATGTTATATGTGTATATATATATAAAAAGTTAATACCCAAATTACCCAATTGCCCAAAGGAGAACCTACAAAAGGGAAAGAATAAATTACAATTACATTCAAAAAGTATCCAAGAATAGAAGCATTTAATGCAGAGGTTTGACTGGGTCAGGTACTGCAGCATCCTCCATACCAAAGATGTTCTTAGGCTTAGTACACCAATAATAAAATATAAGGCTCAAAACGTACAATGCTTCTTTACTTTTATTTTTGGTGCTTCTATCCCCTCCTGTCCTTATCCCCACCACAGCAGAGCTTCATGCTGAAGCAAAGCAAATTTTCTTCTTTCTTGCTTTTCTGCCTCTTTAACCTTTATCTGACAAAGCAAGTCTGTTTCACTCGGCTGATGAAGTGGTGATGATCATGAATTCATGATGATGATGATTAGTCCAACGAAGGGTTTCTTTTTCTTGGATTTGTTAAGGCAAAAAACAAGATTTGAACAAAGCAAAGGGGAAACAAAATCCCATATCAGTTTCATGCTTCAATTTTGTTGTTATCCTTTGATAGTTAGAAGAGAATATGCAACTTAGAACAAGGATTTGGATAATAAATAGAATTCTTATTAGTAAATATTTAACTGCCAAGGGATATTACAGAGAGGGTTTGTGGATTTTTTCTTGTAAAAATCCAAATTTCAAAGACAAAGTCCAATACAATCCCCCCCCCCCCTATGAACTAGAAGAAGGAAAAAAACCCCACCTTATTACAACAAGAACAACAAAAAACCATGCCCTTCTCCCCCATTTGTTCCTATTATGTTCTACTTATATAAGCTAATCCCCAACGCTGCAATCTGGAAATCTCCTTGAATAAAAAAGAAAAAAAAGCCCAGGATTTGTTATAAATACTCTTTTATTGGTTCCTAAACTACACTCACATTCTTGAATTCCTTTCCTTATATAAACCAAAATACCATATACCTATCAGAAACTTGCTAAATTACCCTACTATACTCGCAATTCTCCAACAAAACAAACACTCTGTTGAGAGAATGTGAAATTTTTTTGGACTAAATTTTTTTCCCAGGGAGGGTGGTCAATAAGTCCACTCCTGGGGGAGATGTATTTCATGATTTAAGCCTCCCTCTGGTCTATAACCTCTCCTTGCTTGTGTCGAGAGTGCATTTCTTCTGGCCAACAAAGCATCTACAAAAATTGAACCATGAGAATTTTAGTAACTAAAAAGTTTAACATTGGTTCAAGGTAAATTGGACCCTGGGGTGCAAAAGGACATCCGATGCTCACCATAGTTTGATGCAAAGCTGGGATTGATATGTGGCTGAACATGACCATTAGTATCATCAAAGTTCAGATTCAGAGCCTGAACAACCTTTGCTGGGAGTAGAACTGTTGAGCAACCTTGTTTAACACCAAAGAGAACAAAGCAAAAACCCCAAAATTAATCACTGATACGAGGAAAGAAAATATGTTGTTTCAAGGGTCAAAAAGACCCCAAAAGAAAGCTGAAAAGTTTAGTTTTTATTAATACCTGATTTCTTGCGAGGTTCGGGAGGGTTGCCATATCTACGAGGCAAGAAGACACCAGTTCCAGCACACTCTCTTTTAACGCTACCAGATCCACTGAGAAACATAGCTCTCATGCCAGAACCAGAGTTGTGCTGAGGCTGCTGCTGCTGCTGAGATTGAACTTGAAGAGGAGGCCATGAAGACTGAGGCAACCCCAAGGGTCTAACCCCAACAACATTATTATTCCTTGCTCTACTCTGGATGTGCTGCTGTTGCTGTTGTTGAAGCTGTGCTTGCCAGTTGCTTGCCTTCACTTGCCTTGCCATAACAGCACCGCACTGAGGTTTTAACACTTGTTCCTGCCTTCCATGATACTGACAAAACCAAAGGAAAAGAACCCCACAACAGATCAGAACAACAAAAACCCCTCCAACCTTTTTCCTCAAGTTACAACAGAAACAATCCAAAGAAAAGATTCAACAAGGTTGAAACTTCACTAAAAAAAAAAAAGCTTACCTGATTTGTTTGAGCAAGATTATAAGAAAGACCCTGACTTGGATACAGCCCAGAGCTCGAGTTCCTCATGACGGCATGACTTTGGGCCTTGGGGAGGCCTCTTCCATAGTTGAAGCTGGTGTATTTAGGTGCTTCATTGCTCATTTTCAGCCTTGCAACTTGGCCAGCTGCGGCATATATGAGATCCCAAGTGTCATTTTGAGCACCAAAAGGAGTTGTTGGAGGGGAAGGAACTTGAGAAGGGCCATTCGGGCTGCCATTGCTTGAAGTTGACCAGCTTCCGAGTCCACTCAGAGTCGACTGTGGTGAACTCGCCAAGACTCCACTTTTCTGAATCAGAACCCCAAAAAATTCCAAACTTTAAATAAAAGTAATAAAAAAACCCACCAAGTTGGAAACTAGGAAGGCTTTACATGAAAAAAATAACCCAGGAACTAATTACCTCGGTTTTGTCCAGGGAAAGGACAGGAACAGTGAATTTCTGACTCGTTGAGTGAGCAAGTCGGCGAGTCAACCCAGCAAGGAACTCATCCTCGTCACCGCTCTCAGTCTCGGTAGACCCAACAACGGATTCGACAGGAGAGCTTAGAGCAGAGGAGGAATCAAACGAGTCGAACTCATAGGGGAACTCAGTCGGGAAACCATGACTCGGTATCAACAACTCGGTGTTGTTGCCACCGTTTTTGTTCTTAAGGTTCTCTTTCTCCATAACAATATCATCATCCGTTAAAAACTTGGCCGGAAGCCAAAACTCAGCGTCGTCCAGCTGTTCAGCCATGAAAAGAAATAGCCCCCCAAGAAAAAAAAACACGCGACAGAGGAAAGCAGGGGAAAACAGAGGAAAGCAGGGAAGGGGACGCTAATGAAGAGAAGTGAGGGAGAGATTGCTTGGCAGAGAAGGTTTAATAATGAGGCAGTTTAATAATGAGGCCAAGTTTGGGTTCTGAAGAGAGAGGGACCCAACACAAGAGAGAGAGGAGTAAAGAATGTTGAAGACAAGCTGCTTTTATTAAGGTTTCAGGGTCATTTTGAGACAGAAAAACCCTTAAAAAAAATAGAATTTTTAAAAGCAAAAATCTAAACTTGGAAATACATAAAAATTGAAAATTTTAGGAAGCATAGCAAAGCAAAGGCAATTGGAGGGAAAGGGGGGGGAAGTGGAGTGCAATGTTAGGATGTGGAAACAACTGGAAGGGAATGGCCCAGTGGTTGGGGACATTTGTCCTGCTCTGCAAATCACCTGCCATCTGTCCTCGTTGGGCTTAATTACAAACTTAATTAAACAATTAAGAGTAAAGCACTTCTTTGTTTACTAGTTTATCTATTGCTAATTTGTTTTTTTTTTTTTGAAAATTCAAAACTTTGGGTACTAATAATTGGGGTTACCTATGGGAGATCTGATGCATTTAGTGGTTAAAAATTTATTGTTCACATCAGATTCTTTAACCCTATTCTCTCATGATTGATGGGTTTTTCTTCTTCTTCTTCTTTTCAAATTTTTCATGATTAAATCGGTTAAAGAGTGTGTCTAAGGTGCTGTTGGGGTAGGGAAGATTTTGAAAGATTTTTTCTTATTTGTTTTGTAATTTGGGAAATGAAATCTTTATGCTCTTTTTATGTTGATTTGGTTGAAAACTTTCACACATTTGGTAATCTTATTCCTTCTTTGAGAGGGTGAAGTGTTTTCAAGGCTTTGGGTTTTGGGTATAAATGGAATTTATTAAAGTTTTCAAGATTAAGTAAATCCATATTTAATAAAAAATAAATATAAAATAAGTCAAAAAAAATATTCATGAGATATTCCAATTCCTTGAATGGTATGACAAAAATGTTACTCTTTGGAGAAAGAACTTGCCTTGTTTGTAATGTTAACCTTATAGTATAAAGAAATGGAAGGAGAAAAACAAAAAAGAGAAACCTTAATCAAAGGGTTTTGTGGTGATTCATACTCCAAAAATATAAAACAAAGCAGAAAAGAAGGGTGTTTTTGGATTACTCATGTAGTAAAGAGGTAAAAAAAAAAATTACAGTTAATTTAATAATCTTTTATCATGGTTATCTTTATGTCACCAATTATTTGAACAGTAGTAGATAGATGGTAGCTACAAAAGGGATAGTGTCAATATCATGAATCGATCAAAGGGAAACATGGTAGTGAGCAGTCACTTGCCAATGAAGTAAGGTTTGAGAACCTTGAAGTCAATCAATGCTTCCAAGGCAATTTCCATCAATCCAAATTGAATTCCCACATCATCCAAACCAAATGTTAAGGAAAAGAAAAAAAAAAACAAAAACTTGGGTTTTTAAGCCATTTGTTTCCCCTCTTGTTCATCTATGTTCCAAGCCGGATTTGATTCAAGCTATTCAAGATCCCTTTTGTCGTCAATCGGAAGTTCATATTCGTCATGTGTTTCAAGAAGGTAATGCCTTGGCTGATTTTATGACCAACAAAAGGTTTTTCTTTAGAGGAGGAATTCCTTAGTTCCGGTGTTCCTCCTGCCGGAGCTTGTTACCTATCGATGAATGATGTTATGGGAGTGTGTTTCTCTCGAATAATTAGACTGTAACATCTTGTTTTCCTTTTTTCTTTAACTCTTTTGACTTAGAAAAATCAATTAGGGTCAGGGAGATTGGAAATTTAACATATTACAAAGTGGTAGGTTTTTTGGGATATCCAATTAGTTGATAAAGACAAATCAAATTCCAATAGCTAGAGATGTGGGTATGATGCTTGGCACTAGGAGGAAATTGCAAGTCTTCCAACCCTTTAAAGGGAGTAATCAAAGACTATGAAAAGTCAAAGTCGATTTGTTCAAAATTTTGGTATAGTGGCAAAGATTGAAAAACTCATGATAATAACGTATTAATCACTGCTTTTGGATGGGATTGTGCTAATTGCTTAAAGTTTGGTGATTTCACCATCATTTATAACACAAGCCTTGTAGCCTATGAATGGTGGAATTGGTGGAAAGTGGGCAAAATTGTAGTCTCATGAACTCTTTTAACACACGATTCATTAAAAGTATAATCACATTTAAGAACTATTTTTAACACAACAATTAATTGAAAAAGACAACGTCCTAGTTATTCAAAAATCATTAATACAAGTTTTAAACTATTAATTAAGTCATTAAGACAAAGCTTATTTCATGTTGTTACATTTTCCACTCATAGCTTTCTTTTTCATACAAGATAACTCCTATATTGTAGGAGACCCTTACTCAACCCATGAGACGTTATTCGCTTCAATCTGACAAGTCTCACGATATATTAAAAAGGACGTTTCATAGGTATAGATTTAAATCTCTATATACATCAATATGAAATTTGAAAACGTCAACATAGTATTTTGTCTTTGAATTATTTATTTTCTAGTGTTCTAACTAATATGTATTGTAAAATTAAACATTGGGAGAAGCACACTTGCCCTTATTGAGAGAGAGAGGGATGCAAAGTCCTTAGTGTGCTAATTGTCTTGTGGGTGAAGTGGGGGCAATTAGATATATATTCCTCCATGTCGGGTGAACCTCAAATAACTTTCAAACTCTTTTTGCACCCAATTGGATTAGGAATGTCCTCTACAAGAGTTAAAAATGACCCAAGATCCTCCCCCCCCCCCCCCCCCCTCCCTCTCTCCCTTTGCCTAGGTCTATTACTACCTTTTAGAATAGATTAGAGATACTTAATCAAGGGAGAGAAGAGAAAAGAAGCTGTTGTCCCACTTATGATTTCCTTTTTTTTTTTTAGCTGTTTGCATTTTGCATGTAGCACCACATTCCCCTTGAGTCTTCAATTACTGACTTTGATCAGCCGCACTTTATGGCCACTAATTAAAGCACAAACATCATCATTAGGACATCCCTCTCCATGCATTATTTGTTATCATTATCCCCCTCTCCTTAAGAAGAGTAAGATTATGGTCAAAACTCACACAAACATCTATCTTTGTTCTTGTTGCTGATTTTCCTTTTTCTAGCATTGTTGGGTTGCCATAGATATCACCCCCGTCACACTCTTAAAGCTCTAGTAGGATAAGTCATGCCATGCACCCAAGGATGGATAGAAGGAAGTGGTCGTCACTCCTCAGTGATTAATTTTGTTTTAAATCGAATCATTAAATATATCTATAATCTTATATAATTATCTTTTAAATATTTTTTATATAAAATCTTAAATTCGTCACTACATACAGGACTCTTTTCAACACAAATTTACTTCATAAAAAATGTTAAAGAGTTCGATTCGAATCCAAATTATTCAAATAAGAGATGATTAAATTTTTCATTCTCGAAACTTTTATTATTTTTAGACTGTCGTGATTTCTAATCTTTTTGTCATTGAATTTGAACCATTTAATACATATCTTTAATGGCTTACTCCTAAAACAATAGAACTAGGGTTTTTTACTTTGTTCTAATAAATGTTGATGTATAAAGTACTCTTCATTTAAGTATAAGGGCAGTTCAATCTATTTAACAGTAAAGTACACGTATTTATCCATTTCAAAAACATTAAAAAGTATTAAAAATAACATATGTTATCAAATGAAAGATTTGTTTAATGTATGCTTATAGATATTGATTACAAAATAAGATATGTCAATGGTCTTTTGAAGCAGTTGACATAATATTTTTTTTTTACCCAATTGTTCACCACTCTCTTTGACCCTTCCTTTTGAAATACTTATTATAAATGAATTAACATTTCTCGTAAATAAAATACCAAATCAAATAGTAAGAAAAGTTTAGTAGTTCTCCATCTTGGATTTAGACTAATAGTAATTATGGATGGTTCATTCAATGAGTACCATTAAAAACCCTAATTTTAACTTATCCCCTTAATTTTTTGCCAGCTAGCCACCGTGTCACGGAATGCCCGTGAACCTTCCGGTGAAGGGATCACATCCCCACAGAGCAAAAATCGTGGAATCTGAATCTTGGATGACGTGGCACCAGTACAGATTCGGCAACTTAACTGTCCATATGTCCTTTACCTTATCCCCGCCTCTTTTAACGGCTGTCATTTTCCACCGTCAACGCCGTTAACTTTCCAAAACGGAATAAAAATTTTTAAATTAAAAATGTCCAGCTCCGTCATAACGGCCACGGACTTCAAGCCCATTATCCAATCGGGTTCAGCAAAATTCCCGCCAAAAAAGGGGAAATTGTAAACAAAAAAAAAAGAAATTAAAAAAAAAGCAGGTGGTGGGGCCAAAGATTTGCCTGCTGAAAATGACATCACCGTTAGTCAAAAGGCGGGAGCACAGAGAAGATTTTTTATTTATTTTATTATTTGAATTTTTATTTAATTCTTTTGATGTAAAAGCTTTTATTGATTTGATTAATATCTTTTTCAAACTCTTTATTATTAATTTAAATTAAAAAATTAAAATTATATATTTATATGAAAAATAACACTTAAGAATAAAATTTTCATAACTTGATTTAATAAAATTGAAGCACACTACCCTTAAAAAAAATCCATGAGAAGTGTTACAACAGCAAAACATTAAAATTAAAAAAATTCATCAAACAATTAGATTTAAAATACATATGAATGATAATTATTTACTTGCCATATCTTCTTTAAACGATTTTTAATAATCAAAATTAAATATGAATTATCATTTAATTCATTTGTTTTTATTTAAATCACCTGTACAATGATTTTATCTTCTAATTTCATATCATAAAAATTTTAATAAATATTTCATAATTTTACTTTATATATATACAATTTCCGAATTTGACTAAAAGATTGCATTTTTAATTTCCAAAGTCGTTACAAAGGACACCTCTCGTAATGAATTGATAGCATGAATTACGACTAGTTCTATTAATATCGAGCAGCACTCATTTAATGTATAAAATAAAAATTATTTTTTCTTATTTTTCAAAGAGTTAATATTCTGAATTTTTATATTACAAAGTATTAAATATAAAAATTATTATAAAAAAATAACAAAGCAGGGATTGGCACATTTGGGCAGTGAAAGACTGACACATGATGTGGATGTAGTGTGGGGTCTGTCTGCCGTCCCGCCTGCACAAACTACTTCCTCATTTGTCTTTTTTATATTTTTTTAATTATTATTTTTCTATATTAAAAAAACAAAAGGAAAAAAAGTTTTTTTCCATAATTCCTAAATAATAAAAAAAATAAGAAAACGAAATTTATAAAAAATAAAAAATAAATAAGAATGGGTCTCCACTCTGACTGGGCCTACCTTACTTCAACTTCCCCAAATTTTTTCGAATTTCCCGCCGAAAAAAAGGAGTTTCTCAGCGGTCTCTGTCAATTAACAGTTTTCTTTTTTACTATCCCAAAAAATAATAATAAATAATAATTGTAATTTCTTTTATAATAAAGAGATTAATTAAATTATCATAATTATTTATTTATTAATTCTAATCTCGAATGCATTTTTTTTATATGCATATATATATTTTAATTTAAGAGACAAGAAATAATTGTTTTGAATTTTTCCATTATTATGTAAATTTCAGTGTCATAAGAATATTTGTTAATCTGTACAGATATTTTAAGTTTAAATTTTGAAATTTGAACTCAACGGTAATATCCCACTAGAAGGAAGGAAAGAGGAAAATAAAAAAGGAGAAAAGGGTATTGCTTTATGTTGGATATAGTTGTTGGAAAGTACAAAAAAGTAAGCAAACTACAAAATAATACTAAGAAAAGGCAGGTAGGGTTCATTTTGCTGCTTAGCAAGTTATTAACTTAATTCCAGTTGGTTGGTAAAATATCATTTCGAAATTTCCATTTTGCCTTTGCGGCCTAGTGGGCATTTTTTTTTTCTCTATTTAGGATCCTTCATCTAAATTAATTAAACATTTGGGTGGGATTAATAAAATATAAGATAAAAATTCCTTAATTCTTTAGGTTTAATTGAGGACGTTTGTGGAAGAAAGGGTTTCTAGGTTTTTTAAACTTACCCTTTTTTTTAATAATTATTAATTGAAAAGATAGCAACCCTAGGTTTTACTCTAGAATTTTTAAATTTTAAATCTTGTGTTTTAATGTATATAGATTTAGTCCAACTTTATATTAATTTATTTTGGTTTATGTATTTTATTTGTTTTATGTATAATTGAGTAAGTTTATGACAAAGGGATTGGGATTTTGAAACTTACCCTTTTTTTCTTATTGAAAGTAAAAGATAGTAACTATGGTTAGCTTGAAAAGTTTTAAACTTTCAAACCCAGGATTTGATTGTACATGGATTTAATCTGTCTTTATATTATGCTATATTTTTTATCTATTATAAGGAAAAGTTCATACAAGGGAAATGCATTCTTCAAATCAGCTTAGCAAGTGACCCCCACCCAATGTTGAGCTAAAAGAAGCAAAGATAGCAACCCTTTTGAACTGCAAAACAGATGGGGACTAACATGTTACATTCAAACCTTGACACAAACAAATGTTTGTACTTTTGTTTATATTTAGCAAACCCAAATTTTCCTTCATTATGAAGTTGGGTCTTGCATTGGTTGAGTGGGGTATATCGTTTTGAAAGGGAATGAGAGGGAAAAAAGAAGGGGAAATTGCACCAAAGAAGGAGTTTGTTTCCATGATGGGGGGAAGGAAGTGAAAGCCAAAAAAAAAAAATGTGGGTGTCCTGTATAATTAAGGGCACCTACCCTTGGCAGCATTGAGTGAGCCTTAAGCCTCTTCCTCATTATAATCCCTCAATAATTTTTTTTGCTCTGCTCTCCTCACATGCCATGGCAGATAGCCTAATGGAGGAAGGAGGAGGAAGAACAGTTGTTTTTCTGTGTCCTAGGTTTCCTTTTTCCCATTTCAAAAGGGTCCCACATTTGGGGATGTAAAAAAGAAGAAGGAAAAATCAGAACCCTTTGATTTCATGAGCAAGATTGAAGCATCAAAGTGACAAAAGAGATGGATACACATATTACCTAAGCCATGATTTTGCCTTTGAAAAAAACACTTTGCTATGAGGGTTTCAAGAAATTTCAGTGGACCCCCAATGTCACATGCATAGGATACCATTGGATTAGATTTTGGAAATGTTGGTTTGAAAGATGGTAGCATAGTTTAATGCATTATACTAATAATACACACTAGGCTAGTGTTGTATACTAGGGGGGTTCACATGCAAGGAAAGCAATTGCTGGGGTCGATGGTCAAGTTCTTGGGAGTTGTGTTTGTTTTGAAAGAAAAAGCTTTTGCCATGCAAGAAAATGGATGGGAAAATAAATGTTCAACTAATGGGTTTTTTAATATGGAAGAAACTTTAACTTTTGTACATGTCTTGAATCAAAACTTGTAGATCCAAAGTGTCTAAGTGCATGCACATTTTGTGAAAGTATGCATTTCAAATTACATATTAAAGAAAGAAAGTTCACAATAGCAAAACTAAGATCGAGATTAGTAATTTTTTTAATAAATTGAAATAAGATTTCATTGACGTATGAGTAAAATGATTGATTCAATCGATTAATTTGTTCGTTTTTACAGTAAATGAAATTGGTTTTGCATAAAAAATGAATAAGAAAATTGTACATCCAAATGCTTTTTACATGGGATCAATGTATCCTTTTTTACCTTTTGACTAAGATTCGATTTTATTGAGCTTTTATAGATCTCGTGACCTTTTCATGTTCTACTTGGGGGTACATATGAAGTGAAAGACTAAAGTAATGTGCTGATAATGTTCTACCTCTTTGTTCTACACAAATTTATACCTTTGAACCAATCTGAATATCTTGCTAAGATAATAATTTTTAATTTTTCGGTGTCGTGTCTTATATTTATATATATACAAGAGAACAAGATCCGAACTTTTTTAAATTTTAATTATTTTAAAAAAAGTAATGAATGTTAAGTTAAATTTCAATGATTATTCATTTGAATTTAATCGTTAAAAACGTATCGTTACAGAAATAATTGATGTGATGTGTCCTTAATCAAAAAAAAATATAATACATGTAAAAACACATGCCAAATGGTACATCACTTGGACAATTACAGGTTCCACAAATCCATCAAAGTCCAATGAAAACAACTGATCCAATGTATTTAGCTTGCTCACTAGGTAAAATTGAGGTAGATCCCAATTTTGTCACAAGATCAGCTTTACCCATCTCATGCTATATTTCTTTCTCTTTTTTTTTTTTTTTGTAGATTTACATTCTTATCTACTCAAAGAAGAAAATAACAAAAGTGGGATCTGATTTGGGTTCTTGGGGTTTGTCTACACTGAATTTGGACCTCATCTTCACCCCCCACAAAACCCCAAAAAAAAAAAAAAGGAGAATGATACGAAAACGTCTCAAGCTTTTGTAGCAGAGGTGATGTGATTCCAAGCTATCAAGTGTATTCTTTAGTGATAGTGAAATGTCTTGTAGTTACGGGCAAGTAGCCCATTGGAGAGTGGATGCACATGGTTTTCTTATTTTTGTCTAGCAGGCAGATTGGCCTTTGTTAAAGCTCTGTTGTATGGAAGGGAAAAGGAAAGAGAAAGTACAGGGAAAAGAGGTGGTCTGATCCCATGTGTCAGTTTGTATGTGGTATGTTGGAGAGAATAGAGCAACCTAAGACAATTGGTTTTTTTCTTCCATTTGTCATGTCTCCTCTTTGCATGTTCCTGTGGTGAAATCTCCTCAACATTCTTGATTAGATAATTAATCATTTAGATCCTTCATAAGCTGGTGTGAGAGCTATTCAAGTCACAGCTGTCAAGATCTGTACATTTCTCTTTGCCCATTCCAAAATCCCATAAGAAATAAACTTTCACAATTTTATCTTTTAACACAAAACAATTTGTTCGAAACAAGAATAAACCCTTTCTTATAAGTTATTATACGTTACAGTCTGATCCATATAAGATTTTTTCTTTTTTCCCAAGTTATTCCTGAGGTGGATCTATCCTAGAGGGTAGAGCCTAGATGATATTTGCATGCATGTTTTTAAATTGTTGAAGCAACTTGAACTCAAGTCGTTTTCCTGAAAATTACATGGAACTAGTGTCACCCACGTTTGCTTACCAAGTCGACCCACCACATGGGGGGGGAGAAAAGGAACTTTCAATGGTTTTCATTTTCCATCAACAGTCCACTTAGGTCTTTTGAGAGTTCAAAATTTGACATTACTAACTTCTTAATGGAATCCAATTTTCCGATTTTCTTAAATTAGTATTTTTTTTATCACTCGAGCTTAACTCGAGACGAGATTTAGATAAAAATCTTAAATTCGAATCGAAACATAATTTATTGGTAATATACATTTTTTAATGATTAAAAGTGGGTATAGAAATGGACTCGTGGTTATGGGGTGTGTGTAAGCAACGACATGTCTCATTGTTCTGCGGGGAAATGGCAAGGGTCTGTCGGGAAGCCTTTTTCTCACCTTGTTTTAGGAGAATTCTTGGAAATGTTTTCCACTATGAAACTCAAAACACAGCTTTTGACAAAAATGCCCAAAAGAAATATCCTCCACGTCTCTGCCAACCACCAGACCACCACCACCACCACCACCACCACCACCACCTTCCACACTTTATAATAAGAATATCACAACACTTGTTCTCTGTCTTTCAATGCTTTCCTGCCCATATTGGGCATTAAAAGAAATCATTGGCCCCTAAAAAGCATGGGTCGGAAGCCCTTGGAACAAGGATTGTGTGCCAAATTTTGGGGCTTTTTAACTTTGGACAATTATCTGCCATTCACAAATGTTTGTCCTTTTTAGGTATAACACACCTTAGTTTAATTCCCGCAATCTTGGATTATTTTTTTAATTACATACTTATATCCTGATTTATCAACTTACGTCAATTACGAGCTCATAAGATTTACCATTGAAGTAGAGATGTCACGGATAAGTATTTATTATTTTTTTAGGTATATTTACCCAAACTCTATAAATCAGTTAAATATTTTATCAAAATAAATTTAAAATCAATTTTTAGGTATATTATTAGTAAAATTTATATTAATAAATTAACATTAATTCATAAAAATTAAAATTTAAAAATCATATTTAGAACAATTAATAAATTTTAATAAGTGTTACATTAATTATATATATCAATTTATTATTTAATTTTAAAATTTATTATTAATCATCAGATTTGGATATTGTATATCTTAAAACCACTATTCGAACCCATGACGAGTATTCTACTACTCGAACTTGATTATAAAATACTTTAATCTTATTTAATCCAATGGGATAATACCGGATACCTAATTCAGGATACTCTTAATCTTATGGAATCATGATGGCTAGCCCAACATGCAATAATGAAGTGATGAGATCAAACATGGACAAAGAAAGGACATGGAAGAGACAAATGGATTCCATCAGAAGTAAAATATTGAATCTTCCATTTAAGTGAGTTGGTACAAATTTTGAGTTTTAACAAGAAATACACAATTTATTATTATATTGCAATATACAATTCATGTACAAAATGAATGCACCTTTTGTACAAATGCCTGTAAATTTTGCAGATTAAGAACCAAATTTTTTTTTTTTTTGGTTAACATAAGCAACCACAACATATGAGAACATTACTCCTCTTGGAAAGCTTACTATACACAAGATTGAAATAAATGCAGTGCAGAGACTGAAGAGAAACAGCTCGATGAACAGTTGCGAGAAAAATATCAAGTACTTACTATAGACAAGTTGAGAAAATCATAATACGGAGTAGTTCTGCTTCTTCCGGCTCTCCTCGAGAGATATCTGCATATGAACATAGCAAAGCACAAACTAGTGACAAATAATGCTTAGGGCAATACATTTCCTTTTATCAGATGCAATGTTTTGAGGTTTTCTCCGTTCTGTTTTTCATATTGTAAGCTTCTAAGTTCACTTTTTTTTTTGGACATTTCAAATTTTCAGCAATGGTTTCGCAACAATCAAACATCTCCGTAAAAAACTGAAAGTCGTATCAGGTTTGTATTGTGGAGATCATTTTTCAAGGAACAATAGTGATGACTATTTGCTGATAGCTGGGGAATAAAGGGCACTGGCTCACTCCCTCACGTAGACCGGAGTAAAAAAAGCTTTACACAAGCTTTGAGCTTGTAATGATAGAATCATAAAGAGAATTATCTTTTAAACTAATCAAAATCCTTGCATGAAGGAGCCACCAACTACTCTATTAAATACCTTGTTTTGAACAAAACCAAATATAGGAATAGATGAGTCATTGACTAGAATATAACAATGAGAGGCAGTTCGAGGCTCAGTTACTGTCGTTTGTAGGGCAATGTGAAACAAAACATACAAGGAAAAACACTTCAATAAATCACAACAGTAATAAGGTATTATGATGCAACACACTAAAGGCAGAACTTTTATTACTTCATAGATAAATTACCAGAAGAAGATCTTCATCAGTACCAAAGGACTTGCGTGCTTCTTCGAGGCACTTTGATGAGACCTTGCTGTGTTTCCTGCACATAGTCTTTCCAAAGTTTATGCTTCTAGCAGAAGATGAAGAAAAAAAAAATTCAAGGACAAGCTTGCAGGGTTCATGAATTAACATCCATGGAAAGTATCACTAATAAGACATACAAACTCCATTAAACCAATTTTAACGAACAATGTGTAGCTTAACACACTAATTTTGCCAAGTATGCTTCCCCCTCATCCATAGCTGTCAGACAGCCAACTATTATTAGGCAATAACTTACTAAAACTGCATGGTTCTAATCTATAAATACATTAGCCAAGGATGACATCAAGAAGACAGAAGTTAATAAACTCGATTGAAACATTCAGCTAAGGGGAACAACACGATGAATAGAACATGAGAAATCATAAAGTTAATCACATGATAATATCTAATCATCAACCATGTGATCACACAGATAATAAATGAATTTGTAGAATACTGCCCAAGATTTACAAGGTCAAGGCTTATAGAAGTAACAGAGGAAACTGACTTAGAGGAATGATAAGCAAAAAGAAGACAGGACTGTTCAGAAAAGTGGGGAAAACACGACCTTATGATAGAACTGCATGGTTACAGAATTCTCCAGCATGACTTAATTGCTCATCCACAAGAGTAACACAATTTATGGAATATAATCCAAAAACTTTCATATATTTTGTAAACACCACATATATTGCTCTAATTAGTAATTACCAAATTATGCCATGAAAAATTTAAATATTATTCGTGACTTCTCATGTTAATATGATATACTAAGATTTTTCTAGATTTAGCATAAAATTTTTAGATGACTATTCCTTGAATCTTAAATTGTTTGATAGTCCACCAATCTCAGTCTATAACGAATTCTCTTATGTTAAATCTTGTCCAAGAAAGGGAATTACTATGCCTGGAAAGTGCATATTTGCATTCCAAGTGTCAAGTAAGTCAAGTTCTTAACATGCTTATTTGTGAACATTAGTGTTAAAAAGCATCAACAATGATGAGCCTAAGACAGTGATTAAAATGATATATTACAAACACACCAGGGAGCTGCCAAGAAGTGATAAAGAAAGCTTAGACAGTACCTAGAACTTGCAGGATCTCTAATCTCAAACTCATCTGCTCCAGCATCATAGCCACATATCACAACATAGTGACCTACAAAAAGAGCAAATTTCTCAACAATGAGATCAGATGTGGAATGATTGCATAAGTTCATGGAAAATATATAAAAACACTTTATGGAAATTTTGTTAAGCAGACAAAAGATTAATCAGGACATGAAGCAATGAGTATTCAAAGGAAGGAAATCCCTTGTTATAACTATGAACCATATGTTATTAACTAAATGACATTTGTGTAACTCATAGATGCTACATCTATTAATTTGCTTGACAAACCTTTGCATTTGTTACTCAGGAAACTGTTTATCATTGGAATAAAAAGTATGAAGAATATGTATTCTCATTATTAGCAAGCTGAGAAATTTTTACTTTCAACTCATATATGGGAAACAGCATTCTCAACGAGTGCAGCACCCACCAGTGTAGCCTCCATCATTGCCATATAGTCCAGGGACGATGACATCCCCCGCCCAAGACTGACTGCAAAGCAAAATTTTGGCAGAAGAATTCAGCAACAGGTTATCATCACTAGATAAGAAGTCATTATAATTGTTGCCAAAAGGGCAAGGCATACTCTACGTATCAGAACCCTTATATTGCCTGAGGCACAAGGTGCAAGGCGCAAGGCGCTAAAAAAGTGCTCGCCTGAGTGAACCAAGGTGCAATATGTATGTGTGTGTGTATAAAACAAGCTTAAGATATATAACTCTGATAACAAAGTCTAAAGGGTGCTCCATTTTCATCCTACAAAACATGCAAAATTTCCATTTTGTTTTTTTGGCCTATATGCATGATTTCCTTATCGTCCCAAGTTCGTTGTTGAAAACTCAAACATTGAGAATTAGAGAGTTTAATATTGACACTTTTATCACTACTAAAGGTACAGCTAATAAAAAAACTAAAAGTAAAAGAAATGAAAGAGACCTTCAATCAGAAGGGCTTTTTTTGCACCTACAGCCTTACAAAAAAGTGCAACTAGGCGCACCAGGCATGCACCTGATCGAATGCACCTCACCTAAAAGGTTCTAAGGAGCTTTTGTTGTCTGGCACTGCACCTAGAGCCTAGGTGCGCGCCTTAACAACAATGGTCATTATCATGCAAGAACTTAAATCCTTGTCTAATACCTGCTCAAATACAGGGGCATGGAAAGGGGGAAATACAAAAAGGAGGAGACCAGATATGTTAAAATGAGCAGTGTTTCATTTCAGAGTCTGATGGAAATGGTAAAAGTTGTTCAATAACAGCCAACTAGGAAAATAAACCTAAAAAAAAGAATATGTACCTCAATTTGTACTGGTCAACCAATGCAATCACAATATACTTCCCTGACAAGATCCAGCGAGAGATTTCTTCTCCACTGATTGACCTGCACTGTAAAATGGGAGAGTTCATTGCCCCAAGAAAATAGTTAAATTGTGCCAAAGACCATCAAATTATGTCACAAAAAGTAAGGCAAGGTAAGAGGAGCTGGTATTTTCATCAGCAAGGGCAATAGTTCAATATTAAGCAGTCAAAGGAAAAAGGAATCCAATCTGTTTAATTGCAAGTATTGGATGTTACCAACCATTTTCCCTCTTTAATATGAAAGTGAACTAGTGGCTATTAGCACTCAAAAGGGAAAACTTTATCACTACAGTGATGAAAATGTAGTCAGAATAAAATTTTTTATCTTATAAGAATTTAATGCATTGAGATAAAACAATATGTGTCCTTAGATGAATACCCGTATATTGATTCCTGCTTCCACTGCCTTTTGGAATAGCATATCTACTCGAAGTAGATCAGTAGGCAGTTGTTCCTGCAGAACATTCAAAGTAACCTCTTTGGTTATTATGTTGGAAACAATAATCTATCAAGTTAATTAACAGAAAAAAATAAATCATGGGAACTTTAATGAGCAACCACATCCTGATACTACACTATTGGAAAGCGGAATAGGGAGGAACAGAGTCACAATCCCACAGAAAAAATTTCAGATCTTTCCTTCACCGATGCAAAACAATGACAACAGAAGCAGCATTCCACTGTTCATGTAGCTGGAAATATGTAGTTATGCAGAAACATTACAGCTAATTGGACAACACAAGCTAATGGTAAATCACAAACTCGCTATTTAAGCAGTTGATAAAGCATGCATGTTCATTTAGCCTACAACATAAAAGATACAATTCATGGTGCAGAGCTTGCAGCAATAAACAAGCATGCTAACAAGACACTCCCTCCTCAACTTGCAAACAAGCAAAACCCAGTAATACTGACACAAAATCATTACAAAAATGCAAATGGTGCAAACGCAAATCACCTTGTAATATGTCTCACCAGAGTAGTTTGGGTTAGCTCCAAATGTTACAGTGTAATAGGAAAACCTAACAGAAAACTTTTGCAATAAGTAAGCCAGATCAACCGTCCAAATGCTGCACACAAGGTTTGAACAATAATAATCATCAGAAATTGCCCACATCAGTTTATATATCCAAATGCGGCCCATGCTAAAGATGAATTGAAGCAGTAAGAATGTGCATGACACCTGAATTTTCCTAGTTCTATATAATTATTCTCATTAATTAAACAATACTAAAGTTTTAACGCCTGGCTCTGTAACAAAAACATACCTTGTTGTGCAGCAAAGCTCAGCCAAGTTCTGAATGCTACAGTCATTGATGCCAATGGTAGTCAAAGCCATCAGAACACAAGCAAGTCCACAATCCCAAGAGAACAGCTGGTTTATATGCGGAACCTATAAACACCAAACTTCAGTCTAGACAAACAAATTACAATCACAGCTTTACAGAGATACACACCCTATCTACCGAAACATGAAATAAACATAAACTTGCAGCGCAAGGTAACATAAACCCTGATGCACTCACCTGAACAAAATATGATCGAGGCAACACTGCATCATGGCCAATCCGATTATCAGACGATAGCTCAAAATGGCAGCATCCAGCTCCCACATTCATGTGATCCCCATCTTTTTCTTCATCATCTGTTTTAAGTATCTTGTTTAACAGAAAATATAAAGGCCACATCAGGTGACCGCCCCCCTGAGGATTCAATTACAGTAATGCCACTGAGCAGTTATTTTTAATCAGTTACTACAACCTTCAACAACAACACCACCATCAATTCTTCTTCCTCTTGCAACTCTTTTCCTACACAAACTAAAAAAAAAAAAAAATTCATTATTTGTTTAATTGACAATCTGGATTAGGCTAATGTTAAAGTTAACTTTTTCTTAATCCAAACTTAACATTTTCGAAGCCATTTACAATCTGATTAGACAGAAAATGAACCTTATTAGGCATTAAATCGATAAATTAGTTAGTTAATTAAATAATCAAGCAAAAATCAACATAATAAAAGCAAGGAATTAAGGAAAAAAAAAACAGAGAAGCAAAAGCTTTCAAAAAGACAAACAATTCTTAATTCGTGATCTAAAATAGCGAAAAAACTATTGATCGAGAAATGAAGGAAAACTCAATCAACAACAAAAAATTAAAAAAAATTCCAAATTTCAAAATTAAAAAAAAAAAACGTAAAACTACGAGCAATAACTTTAAAGAGAATCGCGGAGTAATTATAAAGGAACAAATTTTTTAAAAAAATAACAAAATACCTTTTTGAGAGGGAAAAATTAAAAGGTGAAAGATTGATTCTTTCGGCTTCGTTTGTCTGAAGACATTCAACTGCTTTTCGACTCTAATTGGTGACTTTTTTTCCTCTCCTTTCTCTCTCTCTCTTTTCTGGCGTCGACTTTTTCGGTGGCACCCTGTTTGTATTCTACCTTCTTGTTTCTGGAATTAAATTTGAAAACGACTTCGCTCGACAAGATGACATGTGGCGAGATATCATTGGAGGTTGTAAAAAAAATTAAAAATAAAACATGGGTGTTTCTTTTTTTGGACAACTCGTTTAACTAATTGACAGGTGGAGCTGTCCGTCTGTTTTTGTGTGGATAATGCTATTTTTTTATATAAATTTTTTTAATTGGCATGTTTTAATTATTTAATTTGGGCCTTGCAAGTGATCTTTGGTTGTGGGCCTTGTTGGGCTTAATTTGGGCCTTGTAAGTTATCATTGATTTTGGGCCTTGTTGGGCTTAATTTGGGCCTTGTAAGTTATCATTGATTTTGGGCCTTGTTGGGCTTAATTTGGGCCTTGTATGTGTACTGGAATATCTGGCTGAAGCCCGGGTTAAATTTAGAAAAATGAATGAATTCTCGGTGTATAAATTTCATATATTATTAACGAATTAAATATTGTAATCTTGCTAATATATGAATTTGAGAATTGGAAAATTTTTTAAAATTAAATACTCGTGATTTTTTTAAAAAAATTAATTTTGAAGGATTTTTGAATTTTTATCTTTTTCAAATTTATGAGATGATATTTTTTTTTCATAATGTTTTGAAGCTCGTTTCAATATATCATACATGAATTGGGTGTTTTTTCTTTTTACTTGATTATAAAAATGGTTAATATTTCACTCAAGTTCTATAATGATTTCTTTTTTCTTTTCGAACAAATAGAAGAAGAAAAGCTCCAAACCCCATGGTCGGAACTTACTTTGAATTCACGATTTAATAAATTTTTTTATACTATGACACTCTTACCATTAAGTTATTTGTATTTGTTGTTACGGTTTTGGGTTACATTTAAGGGTTAAAATATCTTATTAATAATATAAAATTACACATGTGACGTAAAATTATCGAAAAAGTACTAGATGAGTGTAGAGATATGTTGCAATTGGAAACTTTAAATTTTGTATACCATGGGTTTTTTCCAACTTAGCAAGCAAAAGCCCTTATCAATGTTAATAATGGACTGCACTAATTTCACTACAACTAGGTCATTGATATGAGCACAGCTTGCAAACAAACCCCTTCAAGAGTTATGGTAATTATACAAATTTATTGAGAGGTCCCCAAATTTGGGTCAGTCAAAAAGGATTCCATAGGTTCAAACCCTTGGAGCCCTTCAGTCTTAATGGCTCATACATAAAAGGCTGTACCCTGGTCTAACCACCAAGTTATTAAACCTTAATTTGGGGTGTATGTGCTCCATCAAAGAGAGCTTTATTGAGAGTGGTTAGACATAGGGACCTTAGCTCCATATGGCATACACCAAACACTTAGGTAAAATATAAGCATTATTATGTATATCAAATTGCTCTGAATGATGTAAATAACAAAGGGTGTACGATGAAATGAGGAGACACTTACGACAGTTCTGGAGTTGGAGGAGACCCCAGGGGCTCTTTCGGAAGCTCCTTTCGTTCCACCATGCAAAAGGGAAACTGACAGGCAACTTGTTTGAAAATTTGGGTACTGAAAAATTGCTGACAGAAGAATCAACTAGTGCATTGAAAACCTTGTCCATGCCCCGAAAGGTGTTTAGTCTTATTATTATTATTATTACAGAGATTGAATAGAGAAGGCGGGATAAGGGAAGGTCAAGGAATGCACCTTGGAAAAGTAAAACCCTCCTCATGCTTGATTCTGAAGTCTATTTTGGCTTTTGGCCTTTGGCATTTGGCATGCTTCCTTTTCAATAAAAACTATTTTTTAAACATCTTTTCATGGTTTGGGGTTTTTGAACTTGAATACATAATTATATAGGTTATATTTTTTAAACATCAAAATGATTATATTTATTCATATAATTAATTATATCTTATTTAAACATAACATAATTATGACACAATAATACGAATTATCACGTTTATGTGAAATTCATAAAAAAAAATATCTAAAAGAAATGTGTTATTGGAAGATCAACAAGCCTAACAAGTATTTGCATATAAAAATGTTTTCAAATTTGCTTTCTCTCTCTCTCTCTCTCTCTACTTTGCTAACACTTACATTGCATATAAAAATGTTGTTAGGTTCTTAGTCCCCCTTGCTTTCTAGCAAAACTCAGGCCAAAAGTAACAAAAGGGGGCTTTTATTTTCAAACAACACAAAAAGGTCAAGACAGAAGACAAAAAGAACAGGCATGTAGACTCATAGGACAGCCAATAGGCAAAAGTAGTTTCTGTCTTCTTTGCCTCTAAACGGCTACATTTTCACAACATCTTTACCCCAATTCAAATCCCCCCCAACCCATTTACCATTCAGCCCCTCTTCCGCAAAATAAATATCCCAACTTCATTTAATTTTAAGATGTATAATGTTCACGTTTATATATTTTTTAAGATTTTTATCTATTCGGTATGAGATTGAAATATCTTATTTACTTTTTAATTAGTGTAACATTTTCCGTCACTCAATCTGTTGATATCTTCGTTGCTATCAACTACCTTACTTGCTTCCTTTTAAAAGATACTTGACATGAATCGGGTTTAGGTCGAGACTACTCTAATATCACTTAATGTTCCTTCTATTAATATGAAAGTTTATTGGAAAAAATTTGAAACTGGACATAAGAATTTTTGTTGTTTCTTCTACCTGCAAAGGCCTTGGTCCTCCTCACCCTTAACCGATTTCTGTCATTTGCAGACAAACCACTCTCTTTTATTTCTCAACTATTAATAACTTTTAATCTCTTTTAACTGTATATTTTATGGCTGCCAGGTAGCCATCAAAGGCTTTATTAACAGTCATAAATGGTAGTTACATTTTCCATTTTTTACCTTAGCCATTGGTGGGGTCTGTCAATCAGATCCTGTTGGTATCTGATACCTGAAGTAGTGAAAAATATGTGGAGGACCACCATAGATTCCCACCCTGCTTCACATTTTTCTTTTGAAAAAATTTACCTTTTTCACTCACATTTGTGTTTTTCTTCAATTGCATCTTTTCACTGTTACAAATAGGAACTTACTTATTAATTCTTGAATTCTTACGATAATAAGTATTTTATAATCTGAGTATCTCGTAGTACTTGACTCAATTAAGTAAAATTATGATATCCTGTAATCGGATGCAAATAAGATTTTAAGTATTATTCATTGTGATAGTTTGGGTTCGAATACGTTAAAATTAACAAATATCTCACCGTAGTTATTCTTAATAGAATTTACGGTTCTTGGTTTTTTTTTGTTGGTTTTTTTACCCTTGTGAATGATTGGCTGGAAATTGGGCGAAGTTGGTTTTAATTACTAAATTGATTGAACAAATAAAATAAAATAAAATTGAATGAACAAAGGAGTGAGTCCCACTGTTTAATAACATGGGCTGGATTGAACAAATGAGAATTTACACCTTTTTAAAAGTCACAACTCAACTTGAACCTAACACAACGGTTTACATTAATTCCCCACTTTTCAATAATTTTCCTTTAAATAGCTTTGTTCTTTATTTTTTACTAATTTAAGTATAAATTCCTAATTCAGCACATTAAAAGACCAAAAGCCCAATGATATAAGGACGCATGTTCGAGAGTAAGTTCCTTCGAACAAATTATTATACATTATGTGTTTATAAGCTATTACTCCATTAAAATCCGGACACGTAATCATATTCTCAAAAATCAATTATTTGTTCTTGAAATCGTTAATATGAACATGTGGAAACAAATATTTATCACTTAACGTGTAATAAATAATGAAAATATGAAGTAACGGTTCCATTCAAATCATGCCAAGTAATCACGTTCTTATAAAATCAGTTATTTATTTTGTAAATCATTAATATGAGCTCGCCCCGAAACAAATATTTACTGTTTAATGCTTACATATAATGTGTAACAAATACTCAAGATGTGGAGTAATGATTTCAAGCAAATCATGACACGTTCTTAAAAAAAATCAATTATTTACTCCAAAACTCATTAATATGAGCTCAACTTGAAACAAATATTTACCGTTTAATGCTTATATATAATGTGTAACAAATAATCGAGACGTGGAGTAACAATTCTATTCAAATCATGACACAAAATCATGTTATGCAAAAAAATCAATTTTTATTTCAAAAATCGTTAACATGTACTTGACCGAAACAAATATTTACTGCTTAATACTTAAATGTAATGTGTAACAAATAATTGAGACGTAGAGCAACGATTCCATTCATATCATGAAACATAATCATGTTATTAGAAAAAAAAAGTCAATTGTTTACTTTAAAAATTGTTTATATGAACTTGGCCGAAACAAATATTTACCAATTAATACTTACATATAATGTGCAACAAATAATCAAAATATGAAGTAACGGTTTTATTCAAATCAGGACACGTAATCACATTCTTAAAAAAAATCAATTTTTTACTCCAAAAATCGTTAATTCAAATCTAATCGAAACAAATATTTACTGTTTAATACTTACATAAAATGTGTAACAAATAATCAAGACGTAAAGTAATGGTTTCATTAAATCATCCTATTATAGTTAATATAAGTTAATTTTTTTAAATAAAAATAAAAATTTATGGTAACATATTTTTATGTCATAAAAGAAAGAAAACAAAAGAATTTAATGCCCTGCTAGGTTTGGGAAACAGGGTAAAACAGTAAGTTCACGTGGATGGACACATCCATGGGCTCCAAACTAGCTGACGACCTTTGTTATTTTATCATTATATTTGAACGTATTCCTTACTCAGACGATGGAGAGGGAAAGCTATATGCTTTCAATGTCATGAAAGAGAGAGAGAGAGAAATCAATCCAACAAAAACTAACGATCAGAAAGTCATTTTTCATTTTTCAAAGAGAGACGTTACCCCAATGGCACGTGCCCATCTCTTCTTCTTCTTCTGAGAAGTTCAAAAATCAAATCTTTTAACTCCCACCCCACCATCCTCGCCACACCCAGCTAATGTCTTCTCTTTGTAACCCAAAGACTTAGCCTTTTTGTTTTTGGTAGTTTAGTTAGCAGGACCCTTTGAGATGATGGAGGTTTTGTTGAAGAAGAAAGATGATTGGACTGAGTCTGTTAGTGGGTTGAGTAGTTGTACTGGTGAGTCTAAGGAAAATAGTAGTAGTAGTAATAGTTCCAGTGGATCAAGTTCAGCGAAATTGGTTGACAAAGTTAAGGTTAGTAAGGCTAGAGGATCAGGGTCAGGGTCAGGGTCAGCTTCACCTCCTCTTTTGGGTTGGCCTATAAGGAGAGCTACTACTGCTAATGCGGCTGTTGCTGCTATTACTACTGCTAGTACAGTGTCAAAGAACTCAGATGTTTCTAATGGAAATGGAGATGAAGTCAAGAGTAGTAATGAAGATGACAAGTTTGAAAAACTGGGTTCAAAGATTAATGGTTAGTGATGTTGTTTTCAAATTTAAATTTTGGATTTTTCCTTTCTGGTTTATGGTTAGGTAGAGAGAGGTAGCTCTATATTCCATAAATCCCATAAATCCCGTTCTCCATTTCAAAATTCTAACATGAGACCAACTGTGTGAGATGTCTATGGGAGAATTTGTTTTCTTTCTTGGCTTTGGATTTCGCCAATTTAGACCAATCTGTGATTTTCTTCTTCCAAGTCTAATTCTTTTTTCTTTTTGATATTTAAATAGAGATTGATATGATGAAAGAGAGGTTTGCAAAGTTGTTGCTTGGTGAAGACATGTCAGGTTCAGGAAAAGGGGTTTGCACGGCTTTGGCTATTTCAAATGCCATTACCAATCTCTGTGGTATGCTCTCTCTCTCTCTCTCTCTCTGAATTTGTGGATTTTTGAGGTTCTTGTTCCAATTTAATTGATTTTGTTCTTTTAGTGAACTTATTAAATTTGTAAATACTCTATGTAGCTACCGTATTTGGGCAATTGTGGAGATTAGAGCCTATAGCTGAGGAGAAGAAATCCATGTGGAAAAGAGAGATGGAATGGCTAGTTTGTGTTAGTGACCACATTGTTGAGTTGATACCCTCTTGGCAAAATTTTCCAGATGGAAGTAAGCTTGAGGTAATTGTCATCTTTAGTCTTCAAATAGTTCAGAATCGTTTTTTGTTACAGTAAAAACGGAAAAAAGAAGAAAAATTTCAGAATAATGTGAAATTTTGAAAAGTTATACTTTCTCAATCTGTAAAATCCTCTTTGGTTGCTGAGGAAAGCATTGGAAAAGAAAAGATCTTTTAATCTTTTGGAAATTTCACGGTTTGCAATAGAATGTTTAAGTTTTAGTAAATTAAGCTAAATTCAGCTGTTTTGCTGTTTTTAGCTATGAAATTCAACAATCAGAGAGCATATTTCCAAATCAGATGGCACCCAATTTAAAGTTTTTTGTCATTTAACTGTTTCTACTTTCTCCTGTGTTTTTCATAGGTCATGACTTGCAGGCCTAGATCAGATATTTTCATCAATCTCCCAGCCCTGCGCAAGCTAGATAACATGCTTCTGGTAAGAGCTAACAATGCTTGCTTTATGGTTCTTGGTTGTCTTAATTTTGGGTACTACAAGTTCATGTTTTAAACATAAGCTGGCTTTTGCTGTGGCAGGATATATTAGATAGTTTCACCAACACAGAGTTTTGGTATGTTGATCAAGGGATTATAGCCCCAGATGCTGATGGGTCAGCCTCCTTTCGGAAAACACTGCAACGCCAGGAGGAGAAGTGGTGGTTACCTGTGCCCCGTGTGCCTACTGGCGGTCTCAGTGATAATGCAAGAAAGCAACTGAATCACACGCGTGAGTGCACAAATCAAATATTAAAAGCTGCTATGGCCATCAACGGCATCTCATTATCAGAAATGGAAGTTCCAGACTCGTACTTGGACACTCTTCCGAAGGTCTGATAATTATACCTATTTTGATCTCTTGTTATGTGTTCATTTCATGAACTGCATTTAGGTAGATGAATAATGCCAAAAGTTCCTACTTTACCTCTTAAATCTAGCAACGGTTTGTTAGTTATGCCAACTACCTCCATTACAAGAAGAACTTTTCAATTGATATTGCTGCTTTCAAGCTACTGAACCACCTTGTTTAATTGTTATAGACCAAAACATAGATCAGAGAAATACTGCCATGGTTAGTTATTTACCTTATAATGCTATACCATTCAAAGATAATGTGACAGTTTTCCAAAATGTTGTTGCAGAATGGAAGAGCTTGTCTAGGAGACCTAATTTATAGGTATATTACCTCTGATCAATTCTCAGCAGAGTGCCTGCTTGATTTCCTTGATCTATCCTCTGAACATATTGCTCTTGAGATTGCAAATCGTGTTGAAGCCTCAATATATGTGTGGCGTCGAAGATCTCACTCGAAGCCCCCAATCAATCCTAACCGATCTACTGCAAAATCATCATGGGAAATGGTAAAAGACCTAATGGTTGATGGAGACAAGAGAGAATTTCTTGCAGAAAGAGCTGAAAGTCTCCTGCTTTGCTTGAAGCAGCGATTCCCTGCTTTGACTCAAACTACCTTGGATACCAGCAAAATCCAATGCAACAAGGTATGAATCCATTCTTCGGAAATATCTGGTTTTGTCGAATGCTACTTTTCTCCCACCAAATGTTACTCAGGTATAACTTATTTTAAATTTTCAGGATGTTGGGAAGTCTATTCTTGAAAGCTATTCAAGAGTTCTGGAAAGCCTGGCATATAACATTGTGGCACGCATTGATGATTTGTTATATGTAGATGACTTAACTAAGCATTCAGAAAAAGTGTCATCGATTCCTACAGTTAGTGTAATTGCGCACAAAAAAGTTTCAATCCCATATTCGGTGCCTGTCTCTAGCACTCCCTATAAAACAGCAATCACCACGCCAAGCTTTTCACCTGCACCACTGATCAGCCCTGTAAGGGGAGAGAGAACTCCTTTTCTCAAGGAGAACAACAACAACAACAACAGCAAGCCTCACCGCCGTGGCTTTGGAGTGAAGAGGGTCTTGACTAACTATCTTGGAGTTGATTCAAAAGCAAAGATATGTGGCAATGCAACAGATCGTTCATCAATTATGAATTCTAACAGTACAGAGAGCTCAGGGAATCAAAAGGATCACATTACATCAAAACAATCATCAGCATACCAGAATGGGACCAGAATGCGACAAGTTCCTCCGCGATATACTGTCACTTGAGATTGTCCTATAGAGGAAAAGAATAAGATGAGACAAATAGAATAGTTAATGACAGAAAACTTCTGGTTGTAGTAAGATACTAATGTGTATGAGTTCCATTTTTATATATTTTAGGTTGTGTTCATGATATTCTTGTAGTTTCAAGCAGGCTGCTATTTGTATCAAAGCAGCCTACTCTTGTTTAGGGTGTTACAACTGTGTGTTAATGTGAATGTAACTGAGATGAGATAAAATACAGTCATGAGATGCTTGTTCACTCCATCTCTTCAACCTTGAAATGCAGGTTATTTTTTCTTTGATGGTATAAAATAAAAACTTATGGGGCATTCCGAGAATTGAACTCAGGACCTCTCGCACCCTAAGCGAGAATCATACCACTAGACCAAATGCCCTTATTGGTTCAAAAGTAGAAAGAGAGTATTGATACACTGGAAAGGTTGCAGAACATCCAAGGAGAAGGGCATGCTAGGAGGCAGCTTCAATATGACACTTCAGTTAAGCATTTCCATGAATAAACTACTAGTACAAACAAATGCATTTAGATCTTCCAACAACTAAAAGATGAAATATCCAACATAACATTGATGAATTTAGTAAATGTCAAAAAAAGAAATAGGAAGCATTGGTTATGATGATCACAACTATTTATACAAATGTAAATTGAGGTAGAGAATCAAAATTTAGACTTACAAGACTATTTTAGATGCTTGATTTTGTTATAAATTTATTGTTTTAAGAATTGTTATATAACAAGTATAACAACATACATACAGTAATGAGAATCATAGAAAGAGTAGAACAATTATATCATATGAATAGAAGCGAAAATAAGACAGAACAAGTAGTAAGGTTTATGGGTTAATTTCATTGTTAAAATGTTATAGAGAAATTGATTTGATGACTAAGTGTGAAGGTAGTTTAGAGGTCTTCCTGACTAAACTCCACTATATTGTTAGACCAAAACTCTCTCCAACTAGTCAATATGCATAGTAAGTTCATGCGTTATTCTCATGATAAATGTGTTGTTCCATAATTTATGTGTTCTTTCCCTAATGAGCTATTCTCCCTATGATGAATGTGTTCTTTTCATACGTGTTTTTCCCATGATGTCTACCAAATACTTTCTCGTCAATTGCTTCTAAGAAACCGCTTCTGCTTGGTAATCCATAAGAGCCTTGACAATTCATTAAGGACACTAGAAATTCAATAGACTTTTTCTTTGAGATATTCTCTCAAGCTCTCTCTCTCTCTAAGCTATTCTCAAATATTTTCTTTTTAATTTAGCTTTTTTCATTTTATTCCCAACTGATGCTTTTTGATTGAAAACAGTTTAGTTAATCGACTCTTGTTGATGTGTCGGTTGAGGGTAGTGGCTTGGGCAGTTGATAGGCTCGATCGTCACCAGCCAACGCCTAACAACCTTCCTAAACTTCGTTCCTCCCTCATCTAACTGATCGCATAGCCAATCGTTGTAGTCAATCATAGTTTGGTCAATTTTCTTATTTGCATCAGTTAGTGGCCTGGTCGACTTGGTCAAATGCGACCTCCTCCGTGATTTAAATCGATCACACCGACCGATGCTGAACTCTGCTAATTTGTATCCCTCACATCTTACCATAAGTACTCAAATAACATTCTTTCTTTTCCTTTCAGTTGCTTCTAGCACATCTCATTTCAGTTGTTGCAACATTACTCCTCTTCTTACTAAAAGGATCTCTTGACAACTAAAAATATGATACCATGACATTTGATAAAAATAGATTGAAAGAACATAAAATCCATACAAAATATGTTTTTATGAACCACTATTGTCGAGTAGGTTGAGAACATACCCAACAAGAAGAAACATAACAAAGCATCCATTTCAAGTTAACATCGAACAAAACACAACACTCTAAATCAATTGAAGAACAAACAATTTAACACTTCGATAGCAAGGTCGTTGTAGTATAGTGGTGAGTATTCCCGCCTGTCACGCGGGTGACCCGGGTTCGATCCCCGGCAACGGCGGCATCTTTTTTCTACCTAAAAGCTTCCTTCGAAAAAGAAAAAGGGAAAACCTTTCTTCTTCCTTACTCAACACTTTCTTTTTCTTTTTTGACACATTTTACGGGAAAAAAAAGGCCATAAAATTCCAACAACCTTGAACTAAACAATGCGAGCTAAAACGCAACAGTCACCGTAACAGAGACAAAGAGATCTCCGCCGTCTGATCTTACTACTGAAACTCTCCCACCCGTCCGATCATGACAACCAGCATCCACGTCACCGCCTTGGACAGCGTCGTGAACGTGAACTCCCTCTTCACTTTAGCGGTCTTCATCGGCCTAACCTGGAACCCTTACGATTCCAGCAACACCCTCGTCAACCCAGGCAGCCCATGTTTCCCGAACTTGAGAATCGCTGAAGACTTGATAAAGTTCCACGTCTACTCCTTCAGCTCCTTCCTCTTCTCCAGCCTCGTCGCTTTAGCTCTCAAGCAAGCTATCAAGATCTCCAAGTCCCATGCTTTGAACATCCACATTAACTTCCGAGGAGCTGAGTTTTTGGAACACGTTGATGTTAATAAGTCGTTGCTTCGTGTCGGGATGTTGGTTTCGGGTGCTGGGTCGGTGGCTGGATGTGTGTTTTTGATGTTGGCTTTGGTTAATGTTGTTCAGATTAAGGTTGGGACTTTGGCTTGTGGGAGTGGACATGCGCTTGCGGCGGTTGTTCCTCTTGTGATCTTGGTCCCGCTTGCTCTTTTGATCTATGTTTGTGTTGGGCTTTATGCTTTTACTCGTTAAGGTTTGTACTTTCTTGTTGTATTATGTAGGTGGAATTATAGCAGAATGAAGGGAAAAGACTGAACTTTGAGACTGTTGGGTGGTTTCTTAGGTATTTGTGGCTGTTTGTTGTATGATCTAGGTGGTATTATACTGAATCAAGGAGAAAAAAAAGTTTAAAATTTGAGAATGTTGATCTTTTTTTATCTTGGATTTTTGGAATTTTAATGTTTCTGGGTGCTTTTTGTTGTTTGATCTAAGGTGGAATGGAATTATAATGGAACAAGGCTATAAAGATTCGAACTTGAATGTTGTTGATGTTTTAATTTGGGTTATTGATTACTTCTATGTATATTTTTCTTGTATGATATAGGTGTGGTATTATGATGAAACAAAGGGAAAGTTGAAACAGTGAAAGTGTTGTTTGATTCTGTAACTTTTCACTTGGGCTTTTGATTTTGTTTTTATTATTGTTGTATCAGTTTTGGTATCAAGTAGGGTTGAGATTAGCTCCAGGTTTCAGAAGAGTAGTGTTTGGAAAATTGCTAGAGTTTGTATTTCAATGGATAGATAAACAGGGAACTGAGTTGCTGATTGAGATTTCAAAGGGCATTGATGTCTTGAAGATTGACTCTGGTTTGCCTTAATGCGTTTTTAGCTGAAGACCCACAGTAAAAACACAACTACATATAGAAAAACGAAAACCACAAGCTTATCAGCCCACAAAGATGCTGTGAAGGCAGACGAGAAGTAGGTAATATAGTAAATTGCTAGACTAGGTTTTTTTTTTATAAGCTAACTCTGGTTGGTTGGCTTGAAATTATACCTTCTTTCAGTTGTTTCCATTACTATTTTATTGCTGTATTTACTTTGGCTTGTGCTGCATGATTCTGGTTTGCATGAATGTTTAAACCTTGGATGGTTTTCATAAAGTTAGGGGAAAGAGAGTCCAGTGAAACAAGGTGTAATATATGACTTGATAGTCAGGTTAACTCTGAATCAATGTTCTGGAATATTAGGGCTAACTGCTGACAAAGACTTTTCTTAAGTTCTATGTCCATTGTAATTGATTGACTTCACTTGTATTTGGCTATTTTTTATCTATTTGTTTCAGTATAAATTGTTCAGAAGTGTCATTGTTTCAGTATAAGTCATCGAGAAGTGTCATTGTTTCAGTTTAAGTTGTTCAGAAGTGTCCCTGAATTGCATTGAAGAAATGGGAGCTCCAATGAAGTACACCTGTGTTGTAGTGTTTCTTGTGATTTTGAGCATTGCTGGGTTCAATGGAGTAGATGGATATGGCCCATGTGGGAAACATGACATCGAGAAGGAAGCTGAGAAGCTGGCTCCTTGTACGAAGGCAGCTCAATATTTGGAAGCTCCAGTTTCTAAGCGTTGCTGCACTGTCATGGAGAAAAAGCTCAAGAATCCTGACTGCCTGTGTGCTATTATGTTTTCTCATACAGCTAGGAGTGCTGGAGTCAATCCAGAAGTTGCTGTCACCATTCCCAAACGCTGCAACATTCCTGTTCGTCCCGTGGGTCACAAGTGTGGAGGTAGAATTTACATATTATTCTACTTTACTCTCATATAATGGTTCTAGTGGTAGTCATTTTGCCTTCTAGCATCTCATGAGGCTATTGTTTATCTCTTGCAGCTTTCCCACTGGTTTAAGCGTGAAGACTCTCATGGTTCTTCTTCCTGTACTAAACTACTCGGTGTTAGCAGTATCAGTGTGCGGATTTTGTCCTTGTTGCTAGTCAATCCAGTTGACCAGTTTCACTGTGACATCCAGCCTTTTAAGTAATAAATAAAACTGCTGTTGTATCTTTGAATAACAAATGAAATTGTAGTTGTTGCTTTTGAATATTAAATAAAAGTTCAGTAATCTTTCAGAAGCATTTGTATCTTGTTGCTCAAACAACCTTTTTCTCAGTAATGGAGAGGATCACTTGAGTTGAAAGATCTAACTGATACCATTCTTGAAGGATAATTTCATGTTTCAAGTGAATGAAATTGGGTGGACAGGGGGAAAATGTTATGCTTTCTCCGTTCTTTCCTATTCTGTGGGTGAACATCACAGCTTCTAAGAACTATCACACCCAACTTTCTTTTTTTTTTATGCTGAAACAATTGGATAAGCTAAAAGCACTTAGTTGTTCAGCTCCAGGGGCCTTTTCCAAACTGAAAATCTTGCTCCAGGGTTATCTTCCTTCCCTATTATCTACCTTGAAGATACCCACTAAAAAAAATGGTAGAGATTTCATTCAAACTAGAAGAGACAAGACAGGATAAAAGCAACAAAGAAGCAGTTAAAGCAATGGTTGGTGACAGTGTGGGAATATACAGTTTTTAGCCAAAGTTATCAGATTCTGAACGATATGACTTGCAACTTGTAAGAGGAGAACAGCTGGTGATTCTGCAAATAGAGTAGACAAGGCCTAGTCCTAGCATGAAGGTGAATGATGCAAGTGGGTCATTCATAATTTACTGGGTTTTTTGCTTGTCAACAGTGGTTAAACAGCTGTTGGCGAAACAGCAGGAGAACCTGCCAACAAGGGAGTTGCAGACTTGTACTAGATTGGTGAGAAAGCTAGCTGTGGATGCTTTAATAGGGCCCCCATTGGTAGAAATATAACATTAAAAAAATAAAAAAGAGATGAGGATGAGCCGATAGGAAAAGAGAAAAGGAGTCCAAGATGTCGTAAAGCTGTCTGATCCCCAGATAAATGTTCTGATTGCCTTCGTTTGTGACACACTCACATTTGTGCTGATAATACCTATCTTTTGTCACTTAGTAGAATTTTTCTACAAGCAAGCAACCTTTTTTAGTTCTCATTGCACTGGAGATAGCATCATCCCCGGGTAATTGTTACTGTTGACAGTCCATACACTCCTCACTAAGCTAATAAGAGGAACACTGGTGCTCTGATTCCCACTTCTCTTCAAGTTAAAGACAAGAAGATTTGTATTTTGTACATATGTTTCAACTGAAATTGGGGTTTCAATTATGTTGTTAATGAGGAAATTGGAGTTTCTAGACTCTAGAGAAAGAGGGTGTAATGGATATGTTGGTAGGTTTTGAACTTGTTAGATGCTATGCTGGCAGCTGCTCATGAAAAAGATTTCTTTCTTGCCCCTTCAGGATAAAGAAGTAGTGGAATTACAGTAATGACTTTAGCCAGCACTAACCGCCATTGGCTTAAAATAGCCAGGTAATTCCCAAAATACATGTCTTTGGAGTAGTAGGTGCTGCAATAAACAAAACGCTTTTGTCTAGTGCTACCTCCACTATGATTTGTGGGTTTCACATGTATTACCCTTAAAGAAACCTTTTTGAGCTTCTTGTTTCACTATAAATTTTGAAGTTGAGAAGTGTTTATGCATTGCAATATTGAAGAAAAAAAAAAAAATGAAGTACATCTGCTTTCTGGTGTTTGTTGCTATTCTGGGCATTGCTGTGCTCAATATAGCAGAAGGTGCTGGTGAGTGTGGGAGATCATCCCCTGACAGGGAAGCCTGGAAGTTGGCTCCTTGTGCAATGGCAGCACAGGATTCGAATGCTCAAGTGTCTGACAGTTGCTGCCAGCAGGTGAAGAAAATGGGCCAGAATCCAAGATGCCTCTGTGCTGTTATGCTTTCTAACACAGCTAAGAGTTCTGGAGTCAAGCCAGAAATTGCTGTCACCATTCCTAAACGCTGCAACATTCCTGATCGTCCTGTGGGTTACAAATGTGGAGGTACATATATGTTTTATTTGCATAGGATTGATCACAGTTTTCTTTACACATTTGTCCTCTGCTTTATAAGATCTCTACAAGGTTAATTCTCATTTTTCTGCTTCTGATGTTTTTGCAGATTACACTTTGCCTTGAACATGAAGGACCCAAGTCATGGTTCCCGGTGCTGTGTGCCTAACATTAGAAGTACCCTGTGTGCTGGATTTTATGCTTTTCTTTAACTAGTTCATCTAGCTGATGAATTGACCGTGACATCTGGCTATTTGAATGATAAATAAAAAGCTTGTGTTTAGTTATCTTTCTATAACATTTTTCTTATTGCTCAGTTCTCAGAAACCTTTCTCCCCCATAAAATGTCATCCTTATTAGAAGTTGCAGAGTGGGACCCTTAGCTTGCTTGATTCCTCTATAAAATAGACCAGAATTATGGAATCTGGTATCCAATCAGGTGACTTTCCTGTTCTTTAAATTGGTTTAAGTTTGTGATCATTCATTGTATACAAGACAGCCTAAAATGAATCTAATCTTGAAAGTGGAATCCATTTTGAGACAGGGGCAGGACGTATATGTCAATAGTTATACTAATTGATTTGCTTGTGGGTAAAAATCCCAAGAGAGAATAGTTCAGTACATGGAGACTAGACTAGTCAAGCAAAAGAAACGTATAATACAAGGTTCCGCAAACTGCCCTAAACATATTAGCTTGCAGGTGAGACTGGCTCAAAGTGGAAGAGTTGGGACAAAAAGAACCACAACATTCAGCCTCAAGTCCTAAGCTGTATTATGCTCTACATGCTTCTACCGTACGGCTAGCTGTCTACCAGCTTATTTCCATAGTGTAAAGATTGATCATACTGCCAGTATTCCTGCAAAAATAGTCCTTGAAACATAGTTTCAATCAGCTGGATCAAAGGAAATATGCAAAGAACAATGAAAGTATGCTAGGCTACATGAATAGTACTCTATGAATAAATTTTCGAAGTGGTAAATGTAAATGAACTAAAAATCCATAACAGAAGGGTGCATATACAGATAAAGGAAAAAGAAATCCGTCAGGGAATTCTTAATATATACCTTAGAGTATTGGGATGGCAAATTTGCATTATTTTGGATTGAGATGTTAGTAATAAAGTGAGCCTGCACAAACAAAGAATAATCGGTTAAAGACTGTTTAATACTGTGATGTATAAAGACAATGAAGGGTATTTGATTTATCTTCAAAAATCCACTGCTTTGCATACCCTGCCACCAGTTCCCTCTTGAAGCACCACTAGAATTGTTCCCATTGGGATCATCATCTTCCCCATCCTTTTTGAACTGTCAAAACAAAAGCAAAAAGAACAGAGAAAGCCCTGCTAATTAGCATAAAGGGGAGTCCTCTAAAGAAACATAAAACAAAAAATTGCTTGGAGACTAGGAAGAAAATTAAATGGTCTAGGGGAAGGTTAAAATCTAAGGTTTGAATCGTCGTGCGCCTTAAATTTGTTCAATTGCGAAGGGAAAAGGAAAAAGCGCAGCAAGATGAAGGACCTATATGCCCTCAGAAAACAGACAATATTCTCACAGGGTGGCACAGAGAAAGGTGTATCAGTTAAGTAGTATTGTGATGTGTGTTATACATACATAATGTTGAGGCTCATTGGTATTCTTCCTTGGAGAATAGTTTTCTTGTCCTCCATAGTAAATTGATGAGCTGAAATAGCAAGGTTCCACTGTTTCATTCTGATAAATGGATGAACTCTTGTCTTTGTGAGTTGTGCAACTGCTCCTTCCCTTGCTATCAGTGGAATGATCTGAAACAAACATGTGCAAGGTTCACATTACATATGCTAATATTCATCTTTCTCATGCCATCAGTTACTTGAGAATCCAGTAAAAGCTGGCCTGAGACCTATCATCAGTAATTTGACTCCAAATATATGGTTTTGTTTTATATCAAAAAACTCAACATTTCCTGCAAATCCATCCAAGAACCAGCAGAAAAGTCAATGACAAAGTTAAATAATTAACAACATTGGTACAAACAAGGGCCGACAAACCTGGGTTTCCATATTTGCCATGATGGGGCAAACCCTGATTATTCCATGATCCCATCATTCCAGAGTGACTGGAGTCCCTCCCTAGCACCTGAAATAAGAAAGTGAACAATTTAGACCTTTGCAGCAATACATGTAAAAATGACCAGAAAAATTAATAAACATTAGAACATAAAAGAAGGAAAATCACAACAAAAAGAAGCCATGCATAGTAAGGAGTCTCCAAGGTAAGGTTCCATTGCAAAGTCCATAGGCAACTTTCTCTCACATTCTAATCCAAAAGCACTACCTAGTTAGTATTGGAATATACAGATCAGCCTACCATTTGTTTCTTATCCTTCACTTCCTATATCCATTGATGCAAATCACTTAGCAAAGTAAAATATTCAAAAGAAAAAAATGAGTACTCCACTAGCTAGAATCAACCGACCAAGTGAATATAGCATAAATAAGGGTACAACAAGCACCTGATGTACGGGCTTAGTGTTATGTACAGCTTCCCTGCATCATTTTAAGAATCATTCACTAAAATAAATCCCATCAACTTTTTATCATCATCATACATTTAAAACCAAGTCCAATCCAATTCCGTCATGAAGTTGGAAACAAGAAACAAATAAACAAACAAACTATAGGCAATAAACCATCTTTGTCCTTTATGTATCAACTTCTTAACTTCCAATCAAGCATTACCTCCCTATATCAAATTTCACATATTAGTAAATAGTTGCCTAAAGAGAAAACGGTACTTTTTTCTTTTCATTCTAAACCATCAAAACTTTAGCAAAGTTGAATCATTTATGGAAAAAAAGAGAGGAGAGAAAAAGATCAGGAGAGTGAACTTGTTGAAGCAAAAGGAATGTTTACCGTTGATGGGGGAGGGAAAATAGTCCCAAAAATCCCACTTGTGGAGGATGAAGAAGAAGAGTCCTTGGGACCAAAGAGATGATCGAAAGAAACAGATGATGATGATGATGATAATGAAGAAGAAGAAGAGGAAGAAGAACCACACACTTGGCTTTTGTTTTCCATACTCTTTTAACTTAAAAGAGCTTTCTTTGTCAACCAACGAACAAAACTACTCTTTGATAGATATATATCTCTTTAACAGGAAACTACCCTCAAAAAAAGAGACCAAACAAAAGAAAACAAAAGGAGGCTGGCAGTGGATAAGATTTGTCTTTCAGGAAAGAAGAAAAAAATAACAAAGCAAACAGATAACGAATAAAGAAGGCAGGATACAGCAGGAAATGCAAGGGGCAAAGCAGAGTTAGAGAGAGAAAGAAAGAGAGAGAGCACGTGAAGACTGCGGATGCACAGATATCGTTGGCAAACCGTCTAAGCTATTTATAAGCCCCAAAAAAAGGCTTTAACTTCAACTTCGACCCCCACCCATATGGATTTTGGAGGAAGCCAAAGGCTAAAGAAAACCCCATGTGAATACATTCATTCTCTGTCTGGTTTTTGACACCTGGGGGCATCAATCAACTCCCAAGTGGACATTCTTGCCTAAACCCAACACTTGCGTGCCATGTGTCCCCTTTGGGTATATCTTTGACCTTTGTGAAAACCCCATAAACAAAAAAGAAACAATTTAGAGTTAAGCAGAAGACTCTTAGCTGTTGGTGTTTCATCATGTGTGATAGAATTACTGGATAAGGTTGCTGGGTCTCAAGTTGAAGGTGTGAGATATGCCATTTTTACATAATAAACAGTTGACTCTTTGGAAGGAGTTTTCATCATCCCCCTCTGATCAGCAGAATCATTTGAAGATACCATTATGCCATGCAATGAAAGGTATTAGAGCAATCTATCTTCTTTACAAATCTTTGAAGAATCAAGGACCGAATATATGTTTCTTGAAGACAAGATTGAGAAGGTGTGTGACATTCTTTTATTGTCTTTCAACTTGTAGAGATATCATTTTGATATTGGGAAAATCAAAATGTGATAAAAAAAGGTTACAATCGAATCTTAATAGAAGTTTAATTTATTCTCGAATATCATTATTTAATACATCAATTTGATAAATGAGTTTAAAAGATTGGTATATATTTATTTCGATATTTTTTTGTAAAATAATTATTTAATTACGTGTTCATCATATAAACGGTTTTGTAAAAATTGAAAACATTATTCAATTTTTATTAAAATCGAAAACATTTAAGGTTACTCTACGTGTCGGAATTTATCATACTCCAATGGAGTATATTTAAAATTTGTATGTATAAGATAATAGTCCATTTGTTATATAAAACAGTAAATTAGATTTCTTAGCTAAAGCTACAATGATTTAGCATATTATTTTTCAAGTCGGACAATGTTTAACTGAAAATAGAAAAGATTCCAGAGAGTTGTAATTTACTTGGATAATACCAAAAAGAGAAAACAAAAGGGGACCATAGGGAGGGAGAGAGAGGTTGGGGATTAGATAATGACATTTAATTAATTAATTAATTAGCATCTCATCATGGCAATAGCAATGATTAGTTGCCACATCTTTTCCTTTAATCTCATCAAACCCTAGCTAAGCTGTGTGGATTCATGGTTAGCACAAGAGCTGTAAAGATCTATTCAAAACTTGTCATTGGAGGAATCAAGATAACTCTCTCAACCCTCTCCTAATCTTGATCATCCCAAAGGCTAAACTGATTACCTGGTTTTCATACATATCTCTGGCATTTTAGAAGTTGACAAAGAACATTTTATACTTGAATTTAGATAAACATGATTTCTGGATAAGGTTCTTAAGCCATCAAATCTTATATTACTACTTAACAAATATGATGATTAATAAGGGACTCTTTAATCAAGTCATATCATGTACAGTGAAAAGCAATAAGGATGTAATTTCAAGATTCGAATTCGAAACTTTTAAAATAAAAAATAAAGACGAAATTTCAAAATTCGAATTTGAAACTTTTAAGATTGAGTCTTAAAGTTTAACCGTAAAAAGTTTTTTCGGGAAATTGTGTTAATACTTTTATAAGAACTTATACTAATATTTTCTAAAGTTGTTATTCGATAATATTAACAAAGAGATATGCAAAGCATAAATGATTTATATACCTTAGGATGATGATCTGGTAGTTCGGGAATTTCTTTGATATCATTTCCTTTTAGGTTCTTTTTGGATAGCTATGGATAAGTGCTTAAGAATGAAACCCTTTTTCCTTTCTTTCTTTCCTTCATGTATGTGCCAATTTCCAAGTGCAGAGAAGTTAAACTTTTTACTACATGCTACACCATTGGGTTTTTGTTTGACAGCATATGCCTAGCCCCCCCTGCTCTCTCTCTCTCTCTCTCTCTCTCTCTCTTTCCTATCCATTTCACTTTTCCAAGAAGTTCATTAGCAAATGCATTGATACTTGGAAATTCTATTATTCGCCCCCAAGCTCTTGCTAACACCAGATGAAGCTTGAAAAGATGTACTTGTTGAAGTCATATACAGGATCATATTCTTTTCTGCAGGGAGACTTTCCTCACTCCCTTAATTTTACTTGTAAGGAACAATAATTGCTTGTCATGAATTTTGGATCCTAGGAGGGGGCTAGCTAGGTTCACCTCGTCCACATACAATGGGCAATTATATTCAACGAGAGTTCGCTAGGTGGCACATCATGCATCCCTGTTATTGTGTTATCATTCTCTTCAAACTTTTTTTTTTTTATATTTGATTGACAAAAGTATGACATAAAGTTACCAGACAAGAGATAATCGTTTTCCATCTCATCGATTTCCTTCATTTTTTTCATTTTTAAGATTTGAATTCAATATTCTTAAGTTAAAAATAATAAGTACTTACTTAGGGTATCTCGTTAAAGATAAGAACGTTGCGAAAAGAAAATAATTAAAAAGTAAATTACTCGAAGACTCAATTTGATATAATATTATATTAACTTAAATATTATTAAAAAATGAGCACGTATTTATTTAATAATTTACACTTAATATAGTATGCTAATATAAAATTCAATATTCATGGTTAATGAACCACAAGCCTTATATATATTGAGAAATATATAGGAATATTATTGACTGGAATTTTTCTTTGCATTAATCATCAATTACTAAAAAAGGAGAAGACACATGAATTTCCTTGCAAACTAAAAATGGGAAATGATTCCCTTAATATTCAAGCAAAATGTGATGTCATTGATGCCACATCCTCTTAATAATTGCAAAACTTTATACAACTTTCAAAAGCATAATAATTTTCTTTGACTTAAAATGTTCAAACAATATTTCTTTGTGATTCTATGTATTCTCCACTAATGTTTCATTATTATTGTAATTTTTATTTATATAAATAATTTCATAAAAACAAAAAAACAACCTTGAGAAAATATTCAAATTCTTTGATAAATGATATCAAAGCCTTTTTAAAAATTGATATTATTGTGATATTTGTAAAAAAAAAAAATTTATGAGTTTCATAAGTTTGAATGAATAACTAGGAGAATAAATTGGTTGTAATTAATTTTCCAGCTTTTTTTGGATTCCAAATTCACTCTTTCCATTGGTCTACATACCAATTTATATGGAAATTGTGGTTAGAATTTCATAACTCCACAAAGGAATTTGATCCACTAGTCAAATTGCAACAAGTGAAGAACATTCTTTAGATTGTCAGAATCTCAGACAATTTGCCTTGCATTTTAAGTAATTTTCATGGGGCCTATCCTTTTTCCATATATATATTATAAGCGGGTAAATTAAATAGACTTTCTGGGGCCTTTGCTCTTTGGTAGTGTATTTCTATAAAAGAGTACATGCACGTACACATACAAATACATATATATAATTTATTATTTAAGTTGTGCGTAATAAAAGGTCAAATTTTATATCCATTTATACTTACATGAAGGGTTAAAAATAAAGAGTATGGATGTGGAAAAAAAATGTCATTTTAAGAATAGATATTTTCAAAGATTTAACCCTCGACGATGTTGGCATATTGCACTTGAATATTATAGATTAACAGTATATTGTATATATCTTTTTATTCAAAGAATTGGGTTTTCAGATTTTTTTTTCTTCACAATTTTATTTAAAGTAAAAGAATAGAACATTTGTTATTACAATGAAAAGATACGGAATAATAAACAATTTGCAAAACTTATAATTAATGATTTGAAGTTTTATGTAAATTAATACTTTTATATTAGATAAAATTTTATATTATTTATATTAATTTTTAAATAGAAACTTATTTAATATAAACTTAAAAAGGAAAAAAATATATGAGATTTAATGACATAAAAATTAAGGAACTAATGATAGAATTTCATAATTAACTGAAGTTTAACTGTAATACATAATTCTCAATAATTAAATTAGATATATTTATTAACTTGAATGTATAACTTTTTATGGGATTAATATATATGTTATGTGTTACCAAATTGATTACTGGATTTAATAAGCTAATTACAAACATTTTGTAGGTGAATTTTTTAGTTTAAACGTCTCAATCAAAAAATTAATAATGTACTGCATTTCCTTTTCTCTTAATCATAATTTTTTTAATTAAAAGTTTGAGATATTTCATTAAAAATCGCATCCGTGGTGTTATTTAAGATTTTTTGCGAAAATGACAAAAAACTTATGATGACATCAATAAATTTGACCAAAGGATAAGATTCTCTTAATCATAATTGATTTGCAAAGAAGCAATCTAATCTAAGAAAAGCAAAAAGGTGATGCATGGGTTCATCTCATTCTGGTTTAATTTGACAGAAGAGATTTGTGCTTCATGTTTATCAAAGTTACACATGAATAAAAGCAAAATCCATTAATTCTCTATTGTCAAATCTACTTATTTTGTCTTAAATGAACTATATATATATTTTCAATTTGTCAGCTGAAAGTAGATAATCAAGCTACCTTAATATCTATATATATATATATAATTAAGCATAAGAGAAAAGGTTAATACAGAAAACCATGGAATCCTATTATTCATAAGATCAGAGCTGGTATTTCCATGGAAGGCATTGAATCTTTGGGCAAGAATGAGAGGCATTCCATGAGCTCTTGCATTCACCTCCTTCACCATCACAGCACTTGCATACAACTCCCAAGGTGGCAAAATTTGCATACCCTACATATATTCCATCATGGAAAATCGATCAAAGTTCATGTATAATCTCATTTCAAGAGAGTAAATTAATCTTTTATTTTGAATCTAACACACATACATATGCATATATANCTAACAATACATATATATATATATATATATATATATATATATATAAAAGAAAACGAGTAGAAAGAGATTGAATACTAACCTCGAACGCGTTTGAGAACCCTACTCTCAACATTTATGAAGTTCCGAGACAGTACAAGGATCATGAAGAGCAAGACGAAGAACCCAAAATTTTTAGCCATAGCCAAAGCTGGGAAATTGGACGAAATGTCAATGCTTTGATAATTAAAGAAAGCTTGTAATAAGAGTGGGGGGTGTTTTTCAATTGATCATGCAATGGCAGCTCTTTTATAACCAAAGATTGGGTGGTAGATCTTGAAGAACTAAAGATATCCAACGTGCCACGCGTTTTCAATTTGCCTCAAAGTCTCTCTAGCGTAGGGCATAAGTGTGAATGGATCTCAATAATTAGAAAATTTTTGGAAGGAGACGGTCCACACAAAAAGAGAAAGTTTGCTTCAAATAATTTAATCAAATTTTCACACCTTTATTTAAATAATTTGATTCCACATTATCTTTTACGAAAATGACATCATCTTATAGTTTTTTGAAAAATTTAAAAAGTTAAATTCAATTACTTCGATCAAAACAAAATTAAATATCTGTTCAAAACTTTGAACCAAATTTATCATCAACGATTCAACATTTTCAACTTACCAATTTTTGGAGAGTCCGATCTTATTTTATTTTCGGATAAAAAATGATTTTTGGGGTTTTTATTTTACTTTTTTTACCTTTTGTTTTAGTTGGCTTAGGTTAGTATAGTGTAAAAGGTTTACCCTTTTCTATTATTCTTCTTTGACCTTATGTTTTCTATGAGCTTTGATTTCAATGTCATTAGTTATTAAGATGGTTAATTGGAATGTTAGACTTAATCATTTGTGCTTTAGTTTGTGTTTATTACCTTCTAGAGAAGAAACCCTCAAGTGGATTTTCTTTTCCAATCCATTGGTTGAATTAAGCAACGAGAGAAAATTGTACCTTATGCATTATCATAAAAACATTACAAAAATTTATGTTTTTTCCAATGAAAATATTTCATAGGAAAGATTTCGTTGAAAAATTTCAATGGATGCTAATTTTACTATTTTTCAACAGAATTTATCGATTGGAAAAATGTGATTGGAAGTTTTCTAGACATCAAAAAAAATTCCACTGCTACTAAATGTTTTGACGAAATTTTCCATTGAAAGAAACCATTACCGTAGAAATTATTGATTGAATATTTTAATGGTGAATTCCGTCAATATTAATAATTTTAATTTTTTTAATAGTTGAAAACAAATGAAATATTCCATTGAAATATTGGTTCACATGGGTATTGGCAAATCTTCACTTAATTGGTCCTAAGTTTAAAGTATGATTTTCGACATCATTTTCATATCATCTTGTTGAACGTGTCAAACGGGTCAAATCTATATCATATATATATATATAAAGAAACCTCATATATCAACTCAATTTCATAATATACAAAACTTTTTACACTATTGTAAGAAAAAATGAAATGAAAATCCTAGGAAAAATTCAATGAACTTGCAAAATGAATCACAGACATTCAATTAACTTGCAAAAGTGGCAGCAGAGATTTGACTAATTTATTCGAACAAAGAAAATGAATTACACCTTTTCGGCACATGCTATATTGGTTTCCAGAACTACTTGGAAAAAGAATTCCAGGGAATTTCCTTTTAGTCAAGTAGAAATGGTGACTTGCTTATCCTCTCCATCAAATGAAATCCAAGACTTCTTTTAAGGGGTACATTGTCACCCCAAAATAAATGCTTCTTTGTATGCTATGGGTATCTAGAATTTTAGAATCAAACGTGTGGACCGCGACTAAGTGTGAAATCAATATCGCAGAATTTTTAAATAATTTAATTTTTTTGATTTTGCGTATTAAATAGTATTGATTTTTCGTTTCATCGTGATTATTGAGAACTTACATCAGGAATACGATAAGACGAATTTTTCATGAAAACGATAGTAAATGATAAAAATTTCGATTAAAATAAACAATATTGCTCGAGAATCAGACTCAGAGTCGTCACTCTTACCAAAAATTTTCCAAGTTTAATTGAGGTAAAGAAAATTGAAAATCATGACCATGAAAGATAAGGGTGAACGAAGATGAGAAGAATTGATATAATGGAATCTATTGTGGGTTATGACTTAGAAAAAGTGATTAATCTTTGTCTGATATGGCAACATTTTCAACCTCATATATCAGTGTCTAGTCTATTTTTTCTCCAGCATCTTTCCTCTCACAACTCAAATTCTCAATGCCTTCTTCCAACCGTCCAAAAAATATTTCAAATACTTGGCAACCTTGACTATGACTAGGATTAATGAACAATGTCAATTAGCCTAGCAATAATGTTAAACAATTAGTTATAAGCCTAGGATTAAAAGTTTTGCATAGGTTGAAAATGGGAAGTTTTCTTCAAATTACTTTTAAGAAATCTCCATTATTCTTCTTATAAATTGTCGGCTTCTGTTAAGCATAGTCATAGCAATTGCTGTATGCTTTTAATTTTTGAAGAATTTATTATAGTCGTTATTGGTTATTCTAATTTTCAATGGATAATCAGACATGAAAAATAAATATTTGTCTGTATTCTTCTATTCTATTCTTTGACTTGAACCCTAAATTTGAGTTATGAAAAAAGGGAAAAAAAACTATTGCATGTTTAGATTCAATTCTTGAATTTCTTGCTATGCTTTGTGTTAGATTATATGTATATATATATTAATTCTTTGACTTGAACCCAAATTTGAGTTATGAAAAAAGGGAAAAAAAATACTATTGCATGTTTAGATTCAATTCTTGGATTTCTTGCTATGCTTTGTGTTAGATTATATATATATTAATTCTTTGACTTGAACTCAAATTTGAGTTATGAAAAAGGGGAATAAAATACTATTGCATGTTTAGATTCAATTCTTGGATTTCTTGCTATGCTTTGTGTTAGATTATATATATATTAATTCTTTGACTTGAACCCAAATTTGAGTTATGAAAAAAGGGAAAAAAATTACTATTGCATGTTTAGATTCAATTCTTGGATTTCTTGCTATGCTTTGTGTTAGATTATATATATATATATTAATTCTTTTACTTGAACCCAAATTTAAGTTATGAAAAAAGGGAAAAAAAAACTATTGCATGTTTACATTCAATTCTTGGATTTCTTGCTATGCTTTGTGTTAGATTATATGTATATATATATTAATTCTTTGACTTGAACCCAAATTTGAGTTATGAAAAAGGGGAAAAAAATACTATTGCATGTTTAGATTCAATTCTTGGATTTCTTGCTATGCTTTGTGTTAGATTATATATATATATATTCTTTGACTTGAACCCAAATTTGAGTTATGAAAAAAGGGAAAAAAATTACTATTGCATGTTTAGATTCAATTCTTGGATTTCTTGCTATGCTTTGTGTTAGATTATATATATATATATTAATTCTTTTACTTGAACCCAAATTTAAGTTATGAAAAAAGGGAAAAAAAAACTATTGCATGTTTACATTCAATTCTTGGATTTCTTGCTATGCTTTGTGTTAGATTATATGTATATATATATTAATTCTTTGACTTGAACCCCAAATTTGAGTTATGAAAAAAGGGAAAAAAAATACTATTGCATGTTTAGATTCAATTCTTGGATTTCTTGCTACGCTTTGTGTTAGATCACACACACACACACACACACATATATATATATATTGGTGGATTCTTCATATAGGATGTGGGCTAGATGAATTGCCAAACCAGCTGATCTTTGTTCAAAGCCCAAAATGGGCATTGGCTTATATATGTCTCATACTGTAAAGCCACTTTAGGTTGATTTAGTTTTTTTAATTCCGCTCCTCTTTCTCTTTATTCATGTTTGATTTTTCTCCTACCAAGATTGGCAATTCTTTTCTATGTTTCCTCTCAAATTTAATGTAACAATTAAATGTAATGATAGGATGCATGCAAGAAATTAATTATTCTTAAGTCTTGACTTTTCAATTTTTTTTGTTATATTAGAGGGCCGGTTCGTTTGATCTTCTCTCCTCCTTAATTTCTGACTTAGCTTCAACGATTGCAAAACACATATATAAATAAATCAATAATTGAATTAAAATTACAATGTATATGTCACAAATTAATTGATGGTCACATTATCTTCATCACCATCTTAAATTTTTGATTAGCCTATCAGCTTCTTATTTCCATATTTATTTTGAAAGTCAACTGATTTGAAAAATAATTAATTTCATTGTCAATTTGTAAATATTGATTCTCATTAATCATCACCTTCTCCACCCAAATACACAAACTATATATCTTTCTAGTTAGATATATAATAATTAAGTCAACTATAGGAACTTGTCATATTTGTGAATTTAATTTTCGCTCTTTTTATGGAAGGTAAATTCATCTAGATATCAAAAAATTAATTAATTATTAGAATTTAAATATTATAATTGAATCATTTCCTATTGATTTAAATTCAAGATAATCAATCACTAAATTTAACGTAGTATCAGAGATGAAATTCAAGTTCTGTAAAATTCACAAATGACACTCTTTTCATTAATTATTTGCTTCATGTAATGTCTCCTCTTGGGAGCTTATGTATAGTACTTTATACATTTTTTTTCAAGTTTAAACTGTTTTTTTATAATAAGATACAAGTGTAAATCCGTTAATCATTTATTCGATAATTTGTATGCAAGAAAACATGTTATAATTTAAATATGATAATCGCCCTTGTACACAAAGGCAAGAGATTTTCGAGCACAAATGTTATATTCTATCAAAAAAAGAAACTAGCTTAGGAAACATTGCCTTTACCATAGGTAAATGACCATTTCTTATTATAGAAATTTGTAATATAAGACACAAGTTACATTCCAATTTCAAACATTTAAGAAATTTGTAAATGACCGATGAATATAGCTTAAGATCTTCCATGCTAAACAAAGGGAGGAGAGTTGAGAGATTGAGAAACCTTTCAATCCTTTAATTAATGAAGGCTCATGTCTCATGAGACGTAAAACGTTTAAAATGTATGCTAACAAGCTAATGGAATTTCCATTATTTAAAACAGTGGTTTCCAGAGAGAAAATGCTTATGCTCCTTGGCTGTGATTAGTTGATGCTCTACACACACCTCGGCATAGTTGATTTAGAAACCAGCTCAGGAGGCTTGGCTATCATTTGAGACCTCCATGTCCCTTTAAGGTTTGCTGATGATTATTACACATAATTTGCTTGCTGATTGTGATTGGGTTCTTGCATGGTAATGGCAAGGACTGTTGAGGGGTTAAATGTGGAAAGAATGTTAATGTTTTCTGCTTGAGCCGTAAGAACAGTTAGAGCATGGGGCATGGTGTTGTTGACAAAATTTCTTACGTTTCTGTCAGTTAGGGAGGGATTAATTGGCTTGGCGTACAATGGAAGGCTGACTTTGTATAATGAGTATTAATTGGTTGGGAGGTTGAATCGCAAGGGTGTGGTCCCTTTGAGAAACGTAAAGTTACGTCATGGCTATCGGTTTGAATAGAAGGCTGGCAAAGAACTCTTGGTATGGGATTCTGTTTTGTGCCAGAGCCGTCATTATAGATATGCCTCTTTAATGCTTGTACTCACTCGAAGGGTTACCACTAAGGGCTAACCCTTTTCATGAATGAAAATCTTAAATCTTCTTTATTAAAACTCTCCATATGCAAACACACTTATTGAAAATAATTTTGTTTTTTTTTTCAAATCAACACCATTACTACTTAGAAACAATGATACAATGATGCAAAAGCTAATAACAAAAGATTTAAGTTATAAAAAAAATCATCATTATAATTATCTACTCATACACACAAATGCACACAAATAAATAAATAAAAAAAATGGAGACAAAATTATTTTGAGTTTTGATGAGTTTTTTCCTTTTTTAAATTGGTGTGGTTGCTGCGAAAGGATGCTGAAGCCTCCATAGTTGTAATCTTAAAGATGTACGGGTGGTACACGACTGTTGCAAAAGCTCCAACAAAAGTACCAATCCAGATTTAATTTAATTGGTGCAAATTAGTAATATAATTCATTACATTTAATGTTTCTAACTTTTATTCCATCTTTTATGAACCCAATTTCATCTTGTTTTTGCTTTGATCATTCTTCTGAGAAACCAAATGCAACCACAGGGCTTCTAACTTGATGCACCCCATCTTCCCAGATCAAAGAACCGGAAACCATGTTGTCATCAACCTTTGCTGTGACTGTCACGACAAAAGATTTCTTCTGACCCAGAGACTTGAATGAAAGAACCCTTGGTTGAACATGGATTTCAAGTCCTCGAGGAGCCTGCACTACTGCCTTGTAAATGGAAACAGCTGGTCCAACATTTGTCACTATCCTGTGAAAGATTCGCTTGGTAGATTTTCCAAGGCTAGCAGATAAAGCAAAAGAAGGGTAGTTTAGATCCCATGCAGTTCCATTTATTGCTTCAGAACAGCTGCTTCTATCTCCAGTAACAAGTCTAAGAGTTTTAGTACTGTATCCTTGTCCGCACAAAAATTTAACGTAATCTATCTCCCCAGCATCATAAACCAATCCTGGACTAAGGGCGAATGAAGGGGCCAGATGACCAGACCCAAATGCAAACTCGGCATCGGTGTTGGTCTCAACACTTAATGGAACAGCTGCAGAAGCAGGACAGAACAGTTATGTGTAAAGCTTCAGAATAGTTAACTTTGAGTTGTCTTGAACCAATGCCCTATGTCAGACGCATTTGGCCTAGGTTGTCTGATTCGAGTATATTATTTTTTCATTAAGTGAAGTGAAGAGTCCGTGTATCATAGCCAATACCTGTAGTCATTAGAGCAGACTTAATAGCAGCAGGTGACCATGTTGGATTAAATGACTTGATGTAGGCTGCTGCAGCTGTTGCATGTGGGCAAGACATGGATGTGCCAGAGATAATGTTGTAAGAAACTACCCTATCGTCCCCTTCAACTCCTGTTATAGTGGTCCCTTGAGACCAGGCCGCCAAAATGTCAACTCCTGGTGCTGTTAAGTCAGGCTGCAGACGGAGAAATTAAGAAGGAATTCAGGTCCACAAGAAAGAGGCTGATACATTGGATAGAAAACAGAGAAAAGTCATTTCGTTTACCTTGAGAATGTCCTTCGTAATAGGGTTTGGCCCCCTGGATGAAAATGAAACTACCCATGGGGCCAATTCATCCTTTACTTGAATACTTTTGAATATTGTTGCTGTTGGTTTTCTATTGAAACAATAAAAGAAAAATAATGTAATTATTTCTCTAATCTGTAAAGGACTTTCACAGTTTCACCAAGGAATTATGGGTCAGATTTAAAAAAAAGTAAAAGAAAAAGAAAAAACCTTGTTGTGTTCAGGTAGCTTGAAACTTCACTTCCATCATCCGAGCCCAAGCAAGAAACAGGTAAGGGGAAATTGAAGGCGGAATCCAGGTAATCTTGCATCACAGCACCAACAGCTCCTGCAGCTATTGCACCTTCCCCATAACTTACCTCATCACAAAGAACAATTTTTCCTTCTACTAAGGTCTCATCCAGTGAGTCTTCCGAGCAATACCTGCGTTTATATGTTGAGCAATTATAAATCACATTCGAAATCAAATACTTTTAGCTACCAAAATCCAATAGAAATTGAATTATAAAAAGACTGAAGAAGAATCAACTTCAAGATTTGTGTAATCTTTATATTACCTGGATTGGGAGCTATCATATCCTTTTTTAGTGTTTGGGGCATCTCCACCATATATCAGAGGGTACATCTTGTCTTTGAGTTCAATAGTATTTATAGAGACTCCCTAGTGCAGAAAAGGAATAATCATACATTATAATTAGCACAAGCTTTTGGTCAATCAGAAGTTAATTTGTGGAGAAAAAGAAATGAGCTTTCTCACCTCATAGATTTCACCATTACCCAGTTTCACCTGAGTGACAAACTTTCTATCTATGGAACTAGCAGCCACTGAGAGAGACCAAGGTGATACGTTCGTGATTGTTGCAAGAGCAGGGCCTGTGTTACCAGCAGAGTTCGATGTAAGTATTCCATTCTTCATTGAATGGAAAGCTCCAATAGCAATGGTATCATCGAAATAATTCACAGCAATGGACCCTCCGACTGAAATAGAGATTATGTCAACCCCATCAGCAATTGCATCATCAAATGCTGCAAGAATGTCTTCATCAGGGCAACCATCAGACCAGCATATCTTGTACACAGCAATACGAGCTGAGGGAACCCCTCCGCGAGCTGTCCCTGAGGCCAGGCCGAACAAGCTTGCCTTGCTAACCAAGGCACCGGCTGCTGTGGATGATGTATGAGTCCCATGTCCTTCTGAGTCTCTTGGTGATTGGAAATCATCTGGACCAAAGGTTCCATCAGCCCTATAGTATCGAGCTCCGATGATTTTACTGAAGAAATTGCAAAAAATTGTTAAAATCAATCAGGATTTCAATGCTTTTTAATTATGTGTGTCTGTTAAGGTACCACGCTTAATTAAATTCTATCTATTACTTGTTGCAAGTGAAATTTGATGACTCTTGGCAGGTTCCTTTCCATTTCTTTGGAGGTGAACCAAATCCTTCATCATTAAAACTTTCAGATTCTGGCCAAATCCCAGTGTCTAGCATTCCAATAATTATATCACTTTCACGATTTCTTCTTCCAACATTTTGGGAGAAGCCCATGAAATCCCATGATCTTGTTGTGTGGAGCTGCTTCCTTTGACTTGGGAACACAGACACAACCCCTTCCGTGCCTGAACAAATTACAAATTCCATTGTCATCTTTGTTTTTTCTTTTAATTTTTAATAACCCTCAATGATAATCTAATTGAAGAATTATGCTAACATACTGGCCAATTTCTGCGCCTCGTCTTTGGTCAACTTGGCAACAAATCCATTGAAGCTCCTGTGGTAGCTGTGGAGCAAAGAGTTTGATCCACCACTGTTGAAAATGCAATGCATAAGGGGAGTTAGAGTCTTCATTAACCTCAATTCTTATCTATAGATATCATCGAATTTGATTGTTGGGCAAGAATCCTAATTCGGCTGCATGCCATTTCTTGTTGTTGTTCATTTTTCAAGTACTGATTTTTCATTGAATTATCTTTTGATTGTGGACTTCTTGCTCCTTTAAAAGTGCCATTAGAATGCTACTAAAATCTGTGATAAACCTGCCAAGAACTTCCTCCAGGATGTTACTGTGAAGCGTTGCTGCAGAGAATTCTCCACTTGGACGATCACCCATATATACGATATAGACCTGCAACTTCAACAATTAATCTCCTGGCACAGTGCTCATATATAGCAGGAGCTAATGAAAATTCAAAGAAAATATTTGTAAGCAGGGGCCTAGGAAAACAATTTACGTGCCTTTCGATCATCATCAGATGCTGCCTGGCTGCTAATGAGCGTATAAAAAGTGAAGATGTAGAGAAAAAGCCATGACAATGGAGAGGACTGGGTTGCCATTGGAAACCAAGGTCGGATGCTTTGAGAGACTGTCCTTGCCTTATATGATTTTTACAACAATATGGGATTTATATAAGTTGGAACTTAAGACTATTTTCTCTTTTTTAGATCAAATTCCTTTCAGATTTCACAAACGGCTAAGTATTGTTAAACTCGCCAGGAAAAGCAAGCCGTCCAAAGTTTGCGGTGTCAACAATGTTCTTGTTTCCGATGCTTGGTTTTCCGATTGTAAGCATATCCAAAACCAGGTTCCTTCATGATTTTGCTTGTTGTGGGAATGATACTAAAGAATAGAGGGGAACCCCATACAAACAGAACAGAGGGGCCCGACTAGAAATGAAGCCCAGGATCTCTGTCTGTAATCTGGCTTACAAAAATGACAGCCAGAATCAACCTGATGGCCATACAAGAGCATATTCCTGTCACAACTGCTGTTAGTTTTATCATGTAATTTGGATTTTAATTTTAAAAATTAATTAATTGCTCTCCTGTCACAACTGATTAGTTCATACTTGGATCAAATTAATTCATCTGTGATTACCTTTTTCAAAATTTACATAAATTAATGAAAAAAATTTCATAATTTTGAATTTAAAACTTATTCGATGAAAATTTAATTGATCACAAAAGTCAAATAAAAACAAATAAATTAAGATGGGGAGTGTACTTCTATAAGAATGCTCTTGATAAATTCTTTCCTTCGGATGCCTAAAAACCATAACTAGCTAGAACAAAAAGAAGGGAAAAATTATATTATTTTCTATTTGGAAAAATGTTTGTTTCGATCTAATTCTTTACTTTTTAGTCAAAATTTTGACTTTAAAATTATATGATCAGTGAATTTCATGTACGGACGATAATTTCTGTAACAATTTGGTGATTGAAAATAAGCAAGGGAGACCATTTTATAAGTTGGAAATGCTGATATAAGAGAATGAGAGAGAGTAGTAATTACTTTTCATAGGTTGGAAGTTTTTTGGCTAATTTCTCTAATTTATGCCTCAAATATTATTCTTTAATGTACAATGACTTACTTGATCAGTTCAATGAATACAGAAGCATTAGCAAAATCACCATTATATGTTTAAATATTAGAAAATGAAAAATAGAATAATCAGTGATAGCTTTCAATGTACATTTTTCTTTTTTGCATTTGGCATTGGTTTAATACATTGCATTTGCCTTGGTTTTCTTATTCAACAATAACATGCACACACATATATAGATGAGCAGCACTATTTGTATTCCCTTGTTTTATTGATGGTGTGGCTGAAAGCAGTAAAGTGAATGGGAAGGCCATTACCTAATAGGCCACGATAGGACTCCTCACTTTATGGACACCATCATCCCAAACCAAAGCACCAGAGACTATGGAGGGAAGAGCAACCTTTGCTGCAATTGTCACCACAAACGATTTCTTTTCTCCTATAGACTTGAAAGAGAGGACACTTGGTTTAACTTGGATGTCAAGCTCTTTGGGGGCCTTCACGATGGCCTTATAAGTAGACACTGCTGATCCAACATTTGTTACAGTCCTGTGAAAATCTCGACTGATGTGTGGTCCCGAAGGAGCAAACAATGTGAAAGAAGGGTAGTTTAGATTTGATGCAGTTCCATTTGTTGCTTTAGAACATCTGCTCTTGTCTCCGGTAACAAGTCGTATCTGTTTATCACTATAACCTTGTCCACACAAAAATTTAACATAGTCAATCTCCCCAGCATCATAGATCAGCCCAGGATTGATGGCCAACGATGGGTTTATGTTACCAGCCCCGTAAGCTAACTCCAGATCGGTATTTGTCTTAGGACTCATGGGATGTGCTGCAGAAAACAGGGAAAACAATATTGGTAAGATTATCAAGAAACATTAATGTTTGATTTCTTCTAAGAGTGCCAGAACTCATAGAAACTATCAAATAGAATGCTGGATCATATATGAAATCCGTGCCTGTTGTCATTAGAGCAGACTTGATAGCAGCAGCAGATCATGTTGGATGAAATGATTTGACATAAGCAGCTACCGCTGTCGCATGTGGGCAAGACATGGATGTGCCAGAGATTATATTGTATGGAACGACTCTCTTATCCCCTTCAACTCCTGTCACGGTGGTGGCTGGTGACCATGCTGCTAAAATGGCAGCTCCAGGAGCTGTTATGTCAGGCTGCAATAAAAATCAAAAGTCACAACAATGAAAAGTAATCAAGGCATTAAATAGTAGAACATCAGATAATCCATTTACCTCGAGAATGTCAGGTGAAATAGGATTAGGTCCTCTTGAAGAAAATGAAACTACATAGGGAGCAAGTTCATCCTTCTCCTCAGTGCTCCTAAATATTGTTGCAATTGGGTTTCTATCCAAACATGGAAAGAATGAATGCAATTAAATTAGTGAAATCATTGATCTCTTGTGAAATTTTCACCAATGAATTATGATTGTGAATTTAGTACAGATACTTTGTTGTATTCACATAGTGGAGTACATCACTTCCATCAGTCAAGTCCAGGTTGGAAACAGGAAAGGGGAAACTGTATGCAAAATCTTTGATTCCATCATCTTGGATTATAGCACCAACAGCTCCTGCATGGAATGGCCCCTCCATGTAATCCAGGTAATCACAAAGAACAATTTTTCCATTTATCAAGGTCTCATCCAAGGAGCCTGGTCAGCAATACCTGCATTTTATGATGAATTTTGTTTTATTCTCATCAGTTATATTACATATCTAGTCCCTAGCTAGTTACAGTAAAAGATCTTATTACCTGGATTCGGATGAATTGTATCCCACTTTTTTGTTCGGGGCATCTCCGCCCCAGATAAGAGGATAAAATTTTCCTTCAAGGTTGAAAGTATTTACTTTGGCGCCCTACAGGCAGAGAAGGAATTATCATATACAAATAACATTAGCATTAAGTATATTGTTAATCCAAGAAAGGGCATATCAAGATCAGTCTTTCTCGTAAAATAACAGGAAATAAGCCTGCTTACCGTAAAAACTTTACCATTGCCCAACTTCACCTTAGTTTCGAACTTTCTGTCTATGGTACTAGCACCTACCGAGAGAGACCAAGGTGAAAAGTTTACAACTGATCCATAATAAGGACCCCCATTGCCAGCTGAATTTGATGTCAGTATCCCTTTCTTCATGGAATGGAAAGCGCCAATAGCAATTGAATCCTGGAAATAGTCCGAACCAAAAAACCCTCCAACTGAAAGGGAGATTATGTCAACTCCATCAGCAATGGCATCATCAAATGCTGCAAGAATGTCTTCGTCTGCACATCCATCAAACCAACAAATTTTGTACACAGCAATTCGGGCTGAAGGAACCCCTCCACGAGCTGTCCCTGTGCGAAAGCCATATAAGCTTGCTCTGCTAACAAGGCCACCTGCAGCTATTGATGCAGTATGGCTCCCATGACCTTCTGAATCTCTTGGTGACTTAAAATCCTCTGACGGACAATCTCCATCAGCCCGGTAGTATTTAGCTCCAATTATTTTACTAAAAGATAGATTGAAAACATTTGTTAAAGACCAATCAGAATATAAGTAATTTTCATATTGTTTGTATGTTTTGTTAAGACTAGGATTATGTGCAGTTATATTTACTTGTTGCAAGTGAAATTAGATGATGTTTGACAAGTGCCCTTCCATTTTTTTGGAGGTGGACCGAATTCTTGATCACTAAAACTTTCAGATTCAGGCCAAATCCCTGTATCAAGCATTCCAATGATGATGTCACTTTCTAATGTTGTTCTTCTAGAATGTTGGGAGAAGCCAATAAAGTCCCATGACCTTGTTGTGCGGAGCTTCTTCTTTTGACTAGGGAACACAGAAACAGCCCCTTTTATCCCTGGAAGAAAAAAATCTCAATATTCATCAGCAAGGATGAGACTTCCATTTACATTTCAATCTAAATTTCTTAAACAATTATGCTAACAGACCAGCCAGCTTTTCTGCCTCTTCCTCGGTCAACTTGGCAGCAAAGCCATTGAAACTCCTTTGGTAGCTGTGCAGCAATAAGTTTGACGCACCACTGCTGAATGCAAAGTTAAATGAACCTTTAGTAAATCTGAGTGATTTAGCTATTCTTGCATGTTGCTCAACTATAGCCAGATTAAAGTTTGACAAACCTGCCAACAATTTCTTGTATCATGCTATTGTGAAGAGTTGCTGCTGAGAATTCACCCTTCGGAGGGTCACCCATGTATACAATATGGACCTGCTTCAACAAATTAAAAAAAAAAAAAAAATTAACCATTTCAATATTTAATGACCACATCATATATGAACAACCATTTTTTGAAGACTTGTTGAATACTCAGTCTGATATAGTTCCAAAAGATATGACAGGAAGCATGATAGTTTACAGCTCTAGGCCTACTGGTTCAGTATAGGATCAGGGTGCAGAATTCATGGTAAGTAGCAGATCAAAGTTGAAATGCAAAGGCCTAATATGAGTTTGAATGTATATGTGTTTTTCTTTTCATTTGAAAGAAGAAATAAGTTAGAGTAAATGCAGAAGAAACTTATATGCCTTTCGATCATCTGATGCCCCATGGCAGCTAACAAGCATGCTGCAAGCAAAGCTGATTAGCATGAGCCATGGCAAAGTAGAAGCCTGGATTGCCATTGGAGAGTTCTGATATTTGCGATGGACTGGCCAGTGTCCAAACATGGGCTTTATATACTCAGTGAATGTACTGGGAAAGTAGGAATCTGCTTAGCTATTACCGCCAACAAACAAAAGCCTACAACTCCAGCATTTACTATGTTCTTGTTGCAAAGCTTAGTTGCATAAAGAAAATGGATCTTCACATCTTGGGGTGATGTCGAAAGGACACAAAATCAACTACAGATGCAGACATATGGCTTACAAAAAGATTTAGGGGGTACAATTTTCTCTCTTCTTGTTTGGATCTTAGGAAAAATTCAAAGAGAAAAATCCATATTATGTCTTGGAATTACTAGCTGTCTTAAAAGTGGTAGCTCTTCTGCCTAAAGTGTTACATTGTCCTTAGCTAGTACAAGACATAGGACTACTGTCTTGGGATTTCAGCTTGGTTTGGTGTTTCTGGCAACATCCCAACTTCAGAGAATGTCATCAACATAAACTTAATTAAACCATAAATTGTGCCTGAAAGATGTAATAAATATCTTAAAGTAATGAAAACCATAGTCATAATAGTATCACCATTTAATATTCTTTTTTTTTTCAAAAAAACATTTAATATTCTAGCTGGTTAGGCTTGAGTATGTAGATAAAGGATTGAACATTTGCAATTCATTGAGATTTTTATTTTTTCAATAATTTAAATCTTTTAATGCATTTGACTACTATTTTAATTTAATAAAATATTTTGAATAAAAAGAATAGTTCAAAACATTAAATAACTAGAAACTAATTAATGTACTAAATTAATTCTATTTACAAAATTTTTAGAAAAAAATACTTAAATATTTTCATTATTATAAATTCAACACTAAATATTTCACAAAAACTTTATACTAAAAAAAATTAAGTCAAAATTGATGGAGAAAAATACGAATACAATTTTTGCACATATTGATCTATTTCTATATTCATCTTGTCAGCTTTCTTTATAGAAAACTCATAGTTTAATGGTTGTAATTAAACAAAAATCAATAGAATTTCTTTTAGAATATATATATATATTATAATCATATTAATTAGGAATACCAATATATTAATCAAATACCAAATATAAAATTATGTGTTTTGCTCATATTGATCTAAGTAATATCAGTATTGCATCAATTGTTTAGTAATGAGGAAATACTCAGCCTTTTAAAGAAGTAGTGTATGAAATAAGCACTGGTTTTCCACTTTTTTTTTCAGCAAATGCATAAAATTTAGGATATAGTTTTCAAACTACATGAAAGCAATTGCATTTACATTCAATTGGTTGCATGTAAGATTCACTCACTGTGTACATTGAAGCTAAAAGAGTAGTAAATACATATAACAAACAAATAAGAGGATGAAAATAAGTTTGATCTTCTTCAAAAATTCATTTGATTAAGGAAGCATAACCAACAATAGGGCTCCTCACTTGATGCAGGCCATCATCCCAGATCAAAGAACCAGATTTCATGGAGTTACCAACTTCAGCTCTAACAGTCACAACAAAGGATTGCTTCTGGCCAAGAGTGTTGAAAGAAAGTACACTTGGTTGAACTTGGCTTATAAGCCCTGGTGTAGCCTTAACAACTGCCTTGTAAGTTGACACAGCTGATCTAACATTTGTTACTGTCCTGTGAAAGACTCCGGTGATGGATTTTCCAGGAGTAGCAGATAAGGCAAAGGAAGGGTAGTTTAGATCCCACACGGTTCCATTTGTTTCTTCGGAACAGCTGCTATTATTCCCAGTTATAAGCTGTAGATATTTAGGACTATATCCTTGTCCACACAAAAATGCAATATAATCAATCTCCCCAGCATCATATATCAATCCAGGTTGGGCTGCTAGTGCAGGATTTATGTGTCCTGCCCCAAATGCAAACTCACTATCGATGTTATTCTCAGAAGTCATAGGAAAAGCTGCAAAAGAATATGGAAATTTCGATGGTTTAGACTTAGAATGTGAGAATTCAAAAGCCTGTTAGATGAACATAGTTAAGGACTATTAACTTCCCGTTCGAAAATGAGAAATTTCCAAGATGCAACTCTTGATATTGCTTAAAATCTAATACCTGTTGTCATTAGAGCAGACTTAATAGCAGCAGGAGACCATGTTGGATGAAATGACTTCACATAAGCAACCGCCCCAGTTGCATGTGGACAAGACATAGATGTGCCAGAAATAATATTGTATGGTACTACTCTTGTGTCATCTTCAGTTTCTGTGACAGTAGTAGCTTCTGACCATGCGGCCAAAATGTTAACCCCAGGTGCTGTAAGATTAGGCTGCATCAAATTAAGCAATCAGAACCTCGGAAGAAGGCAATTGAACAGACGATGGAGAAACTTATTTTCATTTACCTTGAGAATGTCTGCTGCAATAGGGTTAGGCCCTCTAGATGAAAATGAAACGACGAACGGGGCAAATTGATTATTTTCTTCGATGCTCTTGTATATTGTCGCAGTTGGCGTTCTGATCAAAACATGAAAGTAATGTAACTAAATTAATAACAATTAACCACTAAGTAAATTATGAATATTGTATAGAGAAATGGTAAATACTCTGTTGTGCTCAAATAGCTTAGAACAGTTCTTCCATCATCCATGTTCAAGTTGGCAAGAGGAAGAGGGTAGCTGAATGCATAGTCTTTGTTTCCTTCATCCAGAAATACCGCACCAACAGCTCCTGCCTCCGTTGTGCCTTCGTCATCACTGGAATATTCGCAAAAAACAATTTTTCCTTTCACTAAGGTTTCGTTCAATGACCCTGGCAAGCAATACCTGCAATCCGTAATGAATTTTGTGGCATTAAGATGGCATTCACATTCATTCAATTTGTAGCATAAGTTTTGAATCTGTTATACATATATAAAACAACACAAAATAAAAGATCATCTGCAGTTTTCATACTACCTGGAATCTTCGGAAGTGAAACCTTCTGAGATGTTTGGAGCATCTCCACCGTAGATGAAAGGGTACATTTTTCCCTTGAGATCAAATGTATTTATGGAGTTTCCCTACATGTAGAAAATTAAGGTATAATCATACATACATACATACATATATATATATATATATATATATATATATATATATATATTATTGGTCAATTCAACAGCTGGCAAAAATGAACCCCATTACCTCATAAATCTCACCATTGCCCAATTTCACCCTTGTCACGAACTTTCTGTCTATGGTACTAGCAGCCACAGATAGAGAACAAGGTGAAACGTTCACAATCGATGAAGGATCAGGACCGCCATTACCAGCAGAGTTGGATGTCAGGATCCCATTCTTCATTGAATGGAAAGCACCAATAGCAATCGAGTCATCAAAGTAATCGGATGCAAAGGAACCCCCAACTGAAAGAGAGATTATGTCTACACCATCGGCAATTGCATCGTCAAATGCTGCGAGAATGTCTGCATCATTGAACCATCAGACCAACAAATTTTGTACACAGCAATGCGGGCAGAAGGAACCCCTCCGCGAGCCGTGCCTTTGGCAAGGCCATATAAGCTTGCCTTGCTAACTGAGCCACCTGCAGCAGTTGATGCAGTATGACTCCCATGACCTTTGGCGTCTCTTGGAGATTTAAAATCATCTGGACTGAACTCTCCATCAGCCCGGTAGTATCTAGCTCCAATTATTTTTCTGAAAGAGACTACAACATTGTTAAGATCAATTTCAGGATTTAATAAGTGATTGTTCATGTATGTCAAGGTTATGTTGAATTCCATTTACTTGTTGCAAGTGAAATTGGAAGACTTTTGGCAAGTGCCCTTCCATTTTGCTGGAATTGGACCAAATCCTGTGTCATTAAAACTTTCAGATTCTGGCCAAATCCCTGTGTCAAGCATCCCAACAACAATATCGCTTTCAATAACTGATCTTTCCACTTTTCTGCTGGAAAAGCCCATGAAGTCCCATGACCTTGATGTGTGGAGCTGCTTCTTTTGACTTAGGAACACAGATACAACCCCTTCCTTATTGGAAAAATATTGAGTGTAAGGTTACTAACAAAATTAAGGAGAAATAGGAGTTCTTTCCTTAATTTCACCTAAAAATAATATTCTCTTAAAGAATTATCTCAAAATCAAACACCTCTCAGTTTCTGTGCCTCCTTCTTGGTCAACTTGGCTGCAAATCCATTGAAGCTCCTCTTGTAGCTGTAGAGCAAAGCATCTGATGCAGCACTGTTGAATGCAATTCATAAAGTTAGAAGTCTTTGGTAAATCAAAATTGGACAGAAGCTTACCATTCAAATGCTGGAATAATGAATGACAAACCTGGGAACAACATCTTGAAGCATGCTGGTGTGAAGGCTTGGAGCTGAGAAGTCACCCTTTGGAAGGTCACCCATGTAAACAATGTAGACCTGGTTCAACAAAACAACTAGAGATATTAAAATGAATCCTAATTTGTAAAAATCAATCAAATCAACTCAGATTTCACGATAGGGAACACAGCTCTAACTGTCCCTTTAGTACAAAGTTCATCAAAAAACTAAAAAAACAAGAACAATGTAGTTGCCTGTCTGTCATCAGAGGCTCCATGGCAGCCAACAAGAACACTACCAGTGAAACAGATAACCATAAGCCATGCCAAAGGAGAAGTCTGGACCGCCATTGGCGAGTTCTGTAGCTAGATATTGCAATAACTCATAGCACTGAAAGGGGCTTTATATAAGTATTGATTAATTGTACAATGAATAAGCTCCATGGCATTAATTACTGCAAACAAAATAAGCATTGTTAAGCTCGCCAATGGAAGAAAGGTGTCAATGGCCTGCTTTTACTGATTATGAAACATTTATTTCTGCCAAAAGTGCTGATCACAAGAAAACTTATTAAACAGTTCAATTTGTCTCATATGATTGGCATTTGAATTGAACCATTCAAAACCTATATGTAGTACATATTGTTTGACTTTTAAGTACTTTAATGGGTGGATATGTACTCTTGCTCTTGCATGAAACATTTCTCAAGTACATATTCATCCTGCTCTTAACTCTTATGCATTGATTTCTCCTTTCTTTTTTCAATTAAGGCCTTCAATTTTTTCCTTCACGAGTTAAACGTTCTAACTTGAGAAATTTCATCAACATAAACTTAAAGGAGACAAATTTTGTCTGAAAGGATGGGATGAACATCTTATAATAACAAAAACCATGATCAGAATATTAATAAAATTAATCAATGTTGTTTGATAAACCATTAAAACTTTGCAATTAAATTTTCTGTTTATATATTGGAAAGCACCTTATTTTGGGATTTGATTTTGTAAAGAATTAATATTTAACAAAAAAAATATGAAGGCCAAGTATCAAAGAAAGGAAATTATACTGAGTTTTCACACCAAGAAAATTGATAAAACCAAGGGAACATGACATTAAGTCAAAATTGATGGAGAAAATTATAATTATATATTAATTCTAACGCATAGTAACTCAATTCAATAAATATATTATCCTTTATATAAATTTTATAGTGTAATGGTTGTGTCTAATTAGGCAAAATCAACAGAATTTCTTTTTCTTGATATATTCATTTAGACAATCATATTTAGGAAAATATAAAAAAAAAGATTATGGTATGGCTAATTTATACCAACATTATATTGTAGACAATTATTTACTAAGTAATTAGGTACTAATTTTTATGAGAATTACTTTTCCAACTTTTCTTGATCAACAAATATATGCAATACACAAATTTAGGCTAACATTACACTTTGCACTTTCTCTCATTTTATTTTTCCATGTTCATACATGAAACACAATTGCATGATTGCATATAAGATTCACTAATTAAGTTGATGAAATTGAAGGAGTGAATACAATAAATAAACAGATGGTTAAATTTATTTTCTTCCTTGGGATGTTGTTCATTCGAACAAGGAAGCATAAGCAACAATAGGGCTCCTCACTTGATGCAGGCCATCATCCCAGGTCAAAGAACCAGAAATCATGGAGTTTCCAACTTCAGCTCCAACAGTCACAACAAAGGATTGCTTTTGCCCAAGAGACTTGAAAGAAAGTACACTTGGTTGAACTTGGATTATAAGCCCCGGTGGAGCCTTGACGATTGACTTGTAAGTTGACACAGCTGATCCAACATTTGTTACTGTCCTGTGAAAGACTCTGGTGATGGATTTTCCAGGAGTAGCAGATAAGGCGAAGGAAGGGTAGTTTAGATCCCACACTGTTCCATTTGTTTCTTCGGAGCAACTGCTGTTATTCCCAGTTATAAGCTTTAGATATGTAGGGCTATATCCTTGTCCACACAAAAATTTAATGTAATCTATCTCCCCAGCGTCGTATATCAATCCAGGTTGAGCTGCTAGTGCAGGATTTATATGACCTGCCCCATATGCAAACTCACCTTCGATGTTGTTCTTAGCACTCATTTGAAAAGCTGCAAAAGAATTATGGAAATTTTGACTGATTAGACTAAGAATGTGAGAATTCAAAAGCCAACTTCCCGTTTCAAGCTGCAACTATTGATCTTGAATTAAAAACTAATACCTGTTGTCATTAGAGCAGACTTAATGGCAGCAGGAGACCATGTTGGATGGAATGACTTAACATAAGCAGCAGCCCCGGTTGCATGTGGGCAAGACATGGATGTGCCAGAGATTATATTGTATGGAACTATTCTGTTATCATATTCAGTTTCTGTGATAGAGGTAGCTTCCGACCATGCAGCTAGAATGTCAACCCCAGGTGCTGTAAGATCAGGCTGCATCAACAAAGAAACGAAACAATTAGAACTGAGAAAGAGGCTAAGGCAATCACAAACAGAAGTTGGAGAAATATATTTCATTTACTTTGAGAATGTCTGCTGTGACAGGGTTAGGTCCTCTTGATGAAAATGAAACAACGTATGGGGCGAACTCGTTACTTTCAACGTAAGACTTGAATATTGTTGCAGTTGGGTTTCTGTTCAAACATGACAGTCATGAAACCAAATTAATGATGTTCAGTAATACTAATTAAAGGTTTTTACAAATAAATATTTTCAGTACAGATGACAGTAAATACTCTGTTGTGTTCACGTAGTTGAAAACAACTCTTCCATCATCCATGTTCAAGTTGGAAAGAGGTAGAGGGTGACTGGAAACATAATCTTTGTTTCCTCCATACTGGTATACCGCACCAACAGCGCCTCCTCCTTCGATTGGACCATCCCTATCACTGTCATAGTCACAGAAAACGATTTTTCCTTTCACTAAGGTTTCGTTCAATGTTCCTGCTAAGCAATACCTGCATTCCAAAGCAAATTTGTGGCATCAAGATATAATTCAATGATCCTGGCAAGCAATACCTGCATTCGAAAACAAATTTCTGCAGTCTTTATACACTACCTGGAATCCTCGGAAGTAAAACCTTGTGAGGTATTTGGAGCAACTCCACCAAAGATGAAAGGGTACATTTTCTCCTTGAGATCAAATGTGTTGATTGAGGTTCCCTACAGGTACAAAATTATAGGTATAACAATCACGTAAATGAATTACTGGTCAATTTAAGAGTTGGAAAATGAGTAGCTGATATGGACCTGCTTACCTCATAGATCTCACCGTTACCCAGCTTCACCTTAGTCACAAACTTTCTATCTATGGTACTGGCAGCCACTGAAAGAGACCAAGGTGAAAAGTTATCAATTGATGCAGGATCAGGACCACTATTACCAGCAGAGTTGGATGTCAGGACCCCATTCTTCATCGAATGGAAAGCTCCAATAGCAATTGAATCGTGAAAATACTCGGATGCAGAGGAAGCCCCAACTGAAAGAGAGATAATGTCAACACCATCGGCGATTGCGTCATCAAATGCTGCGAGAATGTCTGCATCATAGCAACCATCAGACCAACAAATCTTGTACACAGCAATGCGGGCAGATGGAACCCCTCCGCGAGCCGTGCCTTTGGCAAGCCCATATAAGCTTGCCTTGCTAACTAAGCCACCTGCAGCTGTTGAAGCAGTATGACTCCCATGACCTTCGGCGTCCCTTGGAGACTTAAAATCATCTGGACTAATTACTCCATCAGCCCGGTAGTATCTAGCTCCAATTATTTTTCTGAAAGGGATTACATCATTGTTAATATACCAATCAGGATTTAGTAAATGACTTGTATATGAGGATGTGTACGTTATGGCAAGGTTATGTGCAGTTATGTTTACTTGTTGCAAGTGAAATTGGAAGACTTTTGGCAAGTGCCCTTCCATTTTGCTGGAAGTGGACCAAATCCTCTGTCATTAAAACTTTCAGATTCTGGCCAAATCCCTGTGTCAAGCATCCCAACAACAACATCGCTTTCAATAACTGATCTTTCCACTTTTCTGCTGGAAAAGCCCATGAAGTTCCATGACCTTGTTGTGTGGAGCTGCTTCTTTTGACTTAGGAACACAGACACAACCCCTTCCTTTCCTGGAAAATAATTAAGTCCATGGTTACTAACAAAAATAATAATTTCTTAAAGAATTATCTCAAAGTCAAACACCTCTCAGTTTCTGTGCCTCCTTATTGGTCAACTTGGCTGCAAATCCATTGAAGCTCCTGTGGTAGCTGTAGAGCAAAGCATCTGATGCAGCGCTGTTGAATGCAAATCATAGATAAAGTTAGAAGTCTTTGGTAAATCAAAATTGGACAGAAGCTTGCCATTCAAATGCTAGAATAATGAATGACAAACCTGGGAACAACATGTTGAAGCATGTTGGTGTGAAGCCTTGAAGCCGAGAAGTCACCCTTTGGAAGGTCACCCATGTAAACAATGTAGAGCTGGTTCAACAAAACAATTTGTAAATCAACCAAATCAGCTCCGATTTCATGACAGGGAACATAACTCTAGCTTTCCTTTTAATACAAAGTTGAAGTGCATCAAAAAACTCAAAAAACAAGCCAATAAAAAGAATGTATTTGCCTGTCTGTCATCAGAGGCTCCATGGCAGCCAACAAGCATACTACTAGTGAAACAAATAACCATAAGCCATGCCAAAGGAGAAGTCCGGACCGCCATTGTCGAGTTCTGTATCTAGATATTGCAATAACCCATAGCACTGAAAGGGGCTATATATAAGTATCGATTTAATTGGACAATGAATAAACTCCATGGCATTAATTTCTGTGAGTAAAATAAATACTAATGTGTTTTCAAAATAAAAAATTATGTCTCTTCGTCTACAAAGTTGTAAATGAAAAATTATATTTTTTCATACAAAAAGTTATGCCTATTCAATCGTCACATCAATTAAAAGGTTATATCACGTAATGTCATAGTGTGACTATTAAATTATAAGTGTTTTTTCATCTGATAAGTTATGTTTTTTGATAGAGTGACATTTAAAAAAACATCTCTAAGTCTAAAGATTATGAGATAATTGAAAAACATCACTGTTGAAAAGTTTTGATATAAAAAATTATCTTTTCGTATTATAATTCAAATGTTATATCTTATATAATGAATATAGTTGTTTTTTTATAAGGCAATTGTTAAAATAATATTTTTATTCAAATGTTGTATTTTGTAATGTACAAAGGACATAGAAGTGATAATTAGGTACTAACTTTGATGAGAATTACTTTTCCACTTTTATTGGTCAACAAATAGATTCAGTACACAAATTTAGGATAATATTACTCTTTGCGTTCTCTCTCATTTTATTTTTCCATGTTCATACATGAAACACAATTGCATGATTGCAGGTAAGATTCACTATTTTTTTTTTTTTGAGGAGTAAAACTCACTAATTAAGTAGATGAAATTGAAGGAGTGAATACAAGAAATGATTAAACAGATGGTTAAATTTATTTTCTTCCTTGGGATGTTGTTCATTCGATTAAGGAAGCATAAGCAACAATGGGGCTCCTCACTTGATACAGGCCATCATCCCAGGTCAAAGAACCTGAAATCATGGAGTTTCCAACTTCAGCTCCAACAGTCACAACAAACGATTGCTTTTGCCCAAGAGACTTGAAAGAAAGTACACTTGGTTGAACTTGGATTATAAGCCCCGGTGGAGCCTTGACGACTGCCTTGTAAGTTGACACAGCTGATCCAACATTTGTTACTGTCCTGTGAAAGGCTCTGGTGATGGATTTTCCAGGAGTAGCAGATAAGGCAAAGGAAGGGTAGTTTAGATCCCACACTGTTCCATTTGTTTCTTCAGAACAACTACTGTTATTCCCAGTTATAAGCTGTAGATATGTAGGGCTATATCCTTGTCCACACAAAAATTTAATGTAATCAATCTCCCCAGCATCGTAAATCAATCCAGGTTGAGCTGCTAGTGCAGGATTTATGTGACCTGCCCCGAATGCAAACTCACCTTCGATGTTGTTCTTAGCACTCATTTGAAAAGCTGCAAAAGAATATGGAGATTCAATGGATTAGAATTGGAATGTGAGTATTCAAGAAATTATGAGAAAACTACAAGATGCAAGTCTTGATCTTGCATAAGCACTAGTACCTGTTGTCATTAGAGCAGACTTAATGGCAGCAGGAGACCATGTTGGATGGAATGACTTGACATAAGCAGCCGCCCCGGTTGCATGCGGGCAAGACATGGATGTGCCAGAGATTATATTGTATGGAACTATTCTGTTATCATATTCACTTTCTGTCACATGGGCAGCTTCTGACCATGCAGCTAAAATGTCAACCCCAGGTGCTGTAAGATCAGGCTGCATCAACAAAGAAACGAAACAATTAGAACTGAGAAAGAGGATAAGGCAATTACAAACAGAAGTTGGAGAAAATTTATTTCAATTTACCTTGAGAATGTCTGCTGTAACAGGGTTAGGTCCTCTTGATGAAAATGAAACAACGTATGGGGCGAACTCATTACTTTCAACGTCAGACTTGAATATTGTTGCAGTTGGGTTTCTGTTCAAACATGACATTCATGAAACCAAATTAATGATGTTTAATCGAACTAATTAAAAGTTAATTTCGGTACAGATGTTAGTAAATACTCTGTTGTGTTCACGTAGTTCAAAACAAATCTTCCATCATCCAAGTTCAAGTTGGAAAGAGGTAGAGGGTAACTGAAGACATAATCTTTTTTTCCTCCATACTGGAATACAGCACCAACAGCTCCTCCTTCGATTGGACCATCCCCATCACTGTCATAGTCACAGAAAACGATTTTTCCTTTGACTAAGGTTTCGTTCAATGTTCCTGGCAAGCAATACCTGCATTCGAAAACAAATATGTGGCATCAAGATATAATTCAGGTATAATTCTATGACCGTGGCAAGCAATACCTGCATTCGAAAACAAATTTCTGCAGTCTTCATACCCTACCTAGAATCCTCGGAAGTAAAACCTTGTGAGGTATTTGGAGCAACTCCACCAAAGATGAAAGGGTACATTTTCTCCTTGAGATCAAATGTGTTGATTGAGGTTCCCTACAGGTACAAAATTATAGGTATAATAATCACAAAAATACATTACTGGTCAATCTAAGAGTTGAAAAATGAGTAGCAGATATGGACCTGCTTACCTCATAGATCTCACCATTACCCAGCTTCACCTTAGTCACAAACTTTCTATCTATGGTACTGGCAGCCACTGAAAGAGACCAAGGTGAAAAGTTCACAATTGACGCAGGACGAGGACCACTATTACCAGCAGAATTGGATGTCAGGACCCCATTCTTCATCGAATAGAAAGCTCCAATAGCAATTGAATCATCAAAATAATCAGATGAAAAGAAACTCCCTACTGAAAGAGAGATTATGTCAACACCATCAGCTATTGCATCATCGAATGCTGCGAGAATGTCTACATCATAGCAACCATCAGACCAACAAATCTTGTACACAGCAATGCGGGCAGATGGAACGGCTCCGCGAACGGTCCCTTTGGCAAGGCCATATAAGCTTGCCCTGCTAGCTAAGCCACCCGCAGCTGTTGATGCAGTATGACTCCCATGACCTTCGGAGTCTCTTGGAGATATAAAATCACCTGGACTAAAATCTCCATTAGCCCGGTAATATTTAGCTGCAATTATTTTTCTGAAAAGAGATTACAACATTGTTAAGACCAATTTCAGGATTTAATAAGTGATTGTTCATGTATGTCAAGGTTATGTTGAATTCCATTTACTTGTTGCAAGTGAAATTGGAAGACTTTTGGCAAGTGCCCTTCCATTTTGCTGGAATTGGACCAAATCCTGTGTCATTAAAACTTTCAGATTCTGGCCAAATCCCAGTGTCAAGCATCCCAACAATGATATCGCTCTCAACAACTGATCTTTTCACTTTTTTTGAAAATCCCATGAAGTCCCATGACCATGATGTGTGGAGCTGCTTCTTTTGACTAAGGAACACTGACACAACTCCTTCCTTTCCTGCAATAACAAATAAAAATTAAACCAACAGTTACTAACAAAATGAAGGAGACATGGGAGTTTTTTCCAGGATTTTAACCAAAAAGATAACAATCGAAAACCTCTCAGTTTCTCAGCCTCGTCCTTGGTCAACTTGGCTGCAAATCCATTGAAGCTCCTATGATAGCTGTATAGCAAAACGTCTGATGCAGCAGGACTGTTGAATGCAATTCATCATAAATAGAGTTAGAAGTCTTGGTAAATATCCAAATTTTGCCTTAATTTGCCATTCAAACACTAGAGTAATTATTGAATGACAAACCTAGGAACAACATCTTGAAGCATGCTGGTGTGAAGGCTTGCAGCAGAGAAGTCACCCTTTGGAATATCACCCATGTAGACAATGTAGACCTGCTTCCAACAAAACAATAAACATATCAAAATCAATTCTAAAATTCTAAATCAACCAATCCGCCCATGTTTCATGCATGGCAGGAAACACAAAGCAGGCCCTTTAACAAAAAGTCCGAAATCAAAAAGCAAGCCCAAGGAAAAAAAAATTGATTGCCTGTCTATCATCAGAGGCTCCATGGCAGCAGACCAGCAAGCCAAGAGTGAAACAGAAAAGCATAAGCCATGTCAAGGGAGAAGTCTGGACTGCCATTGGCGAGTTCTGTAGCTTGCTTTTGCAGATAGCCCATGCTCGGGGTAGGGGACTTTATATAAGTTTTGAGTGTATTGAATCAATTAATTCTGAAACAACTACGCATTGTTAAGATCGCCAATGGAACAAAGTTGTTCATTGCCGGCTTTTGCAAATTACTATGATCTTGCCAGTAGTACGTTAAAAGTGTTGATTACAACGAAAAAATGTCACTATTCGATTCATCACATATATTTGGCATATTTGGACCGCCGTATGTCTTGGCTTAAGCAATTGGGCAAAGTAATAAATGAATACATACTCTCACATTGACTTCATAAAATACATATTTTCTAGAATTCATATTATATAACAATTTAATATCTTCGAGAATTTTATCAGAACATCGTATTTGTGCACACATTTCGTGAAGCTAACTCTTTTATGAACTCTCTAAAAATGAATCGATCTGAAATGTTTTTTTTTTTGGCATATTTATTGGTATTGTCATGAGGCAATTTCAATTTCTTTGCTTCATTTAGTGTTGATTGTGTTGTTACAGTTTTCTTATTCTGATGTGTAGTTATAAGTTTCAATATGATCTTTTTTCTAAAATCAAATTATGGTATCGATCATTAATACTCAATAAAATTTTTATTTGAACGAGCAAATATATATATAATTATCTAGAATTTGAAATATATTTTATACTCAATTAAAATTTAATTTTTATAAGAAATTAATCTATTTAATTTAATAATATTAAAAATCATAAATTGTATATGTTATTAATATTATTTTTTATCGGAACAGAGAAAAAAAAAACTTGTCCTTCTTTAATTGCACAAAGGTTTTTTTTTTTGAACAATTAATTGCACCAAATTATACATACAGCTGCTTAAATTCAAAGCTAATAATTGGAACTATAATAAGCAATACAATTGAAAATTATGATAAAAATAAATTATTCCGAGGGACAATTGAGAAATATCATAAGCATACCGTATGCTGTTGGTGTCAGGAGGTGGCTGAAACTTGTGACCATATTCTCATTTTCTAGATGCATGGTTATGTGTGGTGCAGCTTTTTGGTCGTTATGGTTTGTTCGGAATGATTCCACTTTTAATGGGATAAAGTGGGATGGCAATAAAATCATTTTTTATATTAAAATGAGAGCAATGCTGAAGGTAAAGACAATTGAAGGGGAGGAATGTGTAAAGGAGAACGGGTGGTGGGTTGAGCCATGGAAAACATGTACAGCTATATACAGCTTAGGATAGGTGTGGTAGGGTTTCCACTGATCTTTCGAAACTTAAGTTTAATGTAGATGGTTTTGTGTGTGGCAAACCAGGATCAGTAGGTGTGCACAGTCCTCCGAGATTGTGAGGATCATGTTCCGACGTTATTTTATGATCCATTTGGGTATACATGACCCAAACTAGGTACTGGTTATATACTATGCTATCAAACTTTTTTCATGATTTACAAATTAATAATTTTATTTTGGAATATTAAGACATTTCATTAAAAGGAAAAAGTAAAGCAACAGAATAAGACTAAATCAGGGTGCTCTGAAATCATATGATTTATCAATCTATCAATTATAATAAAAATTCACATTGTCCATTCAATAAACTCAGTAAATACATCTCAAGCCCATCTTAAAAAATTTAAACAAAAATAGAACAAGAAGGAAAAAGAAACATAATTCATAGATGTATTTCATATTCTTTCAAATTCTTACGTGCAAAAAGATCAATCACCATTTAATAAAAACAAAAACCAAAAAAGTCTTAACAATACATCTCAAGACCATCCGAAAACAAACAAAGATAGAACAACAACGAACAAGAAACAAAACCCATAAACGTGCTTCATATTTCTTTTAAATTTTTGTGCGCAAAAATAGCATCACCATCAGTCACCATTCAATCAAAAACGAAAAGCAAAGGTCTTCGGTTGAGTCTAGTTCTCCCAAGAAAAACCATATGTGAGAACAACTAATTACTGAGGAAAAATTTGAATCAAATCACTCATTTTGTCAACTCCCAATTTGGCAAGATTCTCTACCATCTCATTACCTAATCTCAGAGTATGTCAAATCTATCAACTTGTCACTTTGCTTCTGAATGTAATGATTTGGAAAATCAAGTGTCACAGCCTTCGGTTTGTTGATCTTAATAACAATGTTACTAGAGTCACACTCAATGATAAGGCTTACAAATTAATAGTTAAATCGGATTCGGAAAATGCTATCACTTGAATTAAGGAAGCCCACACAAAACCATGGCATTTGTGATGTTATTTAACGTATTACGTTGCTCTTGTTTTATTTGTTAAAACACATTGGTGTTATGGTCCTATTTTTGACCATTCTTGACTTTGCCAAGCTTTTAAATATTCTAAATGAAATTAAACATGCTGCAGTGATAGAACAAATAATAATAATAATTTATACCAATATATAGAAGTTGTCTTCCAAGCAATTCTCCAGTTTGTTTAATTAGATTTGCTCAAATGGATGACACTTGGAAAACTAAATTGGATGCCATGCGTATGCTTTTATTGGGTGGGACTCGATTGTGATAGAGTAGATTTATGGAGGGCATTTTTTGGAATTTATTATTTTGGTCAAGAATGCTGAATGGGGTATTTTTGGGTTTTAAGTCTAAAAGAGGGGTAGTTTTTGTCCTGAGCTTTTCCTTTCGTTTCTAGATTCTTCTTGACATAACATCTAAAGAAATCTCTAAGTTATTCAAAAAAATTCAAATAAACTTTTATATTTTTATCACGTTCAATCAAATTTTTATAATTTTTTTAACTAAATAAGCTCTTATTCTTTTATTTTTAATCAAACAAAACCTCATGACTAATTATTAACTTAATCAAGAAATCATTTATCATTATATAGCAAATGTTGCCGATGTGACATGCTAACATATCATAATTGATTATAATGTGACATATTAATTTGACATGATAACATGATCATATGACATTTTTCAACCTTCACATTAAGGTCATATGAATATAAAATGATAGATATTTTGACTAATGACAATTAGTCAACAATTAATCATAAGAACTTATTTGATTTAAAAAAAAATACATAAATTTGATTGAACACAATAAAAAAATAAAAGTTTATTTGAATTTCCTTGTTGTAGCTTCTTCCGATATTGCATCCTTACTTTTGCTAGGTGATAAAATAGCTCACTCAAGATTTAAAGTATCTCTAATTATTAATGAATGCTCTACATACCAAATAACAAGAGAGACACAATTTGCTAGATTGATTCAAGTATGTAGTTTAATAGATTAGAATGAAGCTTTGATGATACATAAACACCGTTTTGAAGCTTTAGATAATAGTTTGTGATTATCAAGCATGGAACTTCTCTCAACAATGCAAAGCCTTTTGGTTGAGAAACAATTTTGTTAGAAGAAGATTTCAAACAAACTTTACCGGTTATTGAAAGTGGTACAGAAACAAATATTATTAATGTATCAATAAACCAATCACCTTTATGGAGCAATTGCAAGGTTTTCTATTTGAAGACGAACATGAGATTGCAAAGAGAAAATCTTGATGAAGCATCAAGAAATGAAATACAAGAATTTACAGAATGGTACTGAACATAGGTGACGGGAATTTTCAAACAATAATGCATGAAAATGAAAACGATTTAGCTTGGATTAAAGTGCCAAATGATCTACTGATTCCATTTATGCATAATCCTATAAAGGATATGGTTTTAGCACTTTATGATGATTTTGAGAAATATTATGCACATAAAACATATCTGAAATAAAGAGCTGTCGTTACACCTTACAATGAGACAATCGATTTGATTAATGCATATGCTCTTAACTTGGTACTCAGATGTACAAAAACATATTATAGTCGTGATATAATGTCACAAGTAACAATTCAAACATCATAACATGAATTTGTTTATCCAGCTTAACTTTAGAATTCACTCAAGTTTCTAGTACGCTTGACCATGAACTTAATTTGAAAGTAGGTTCCGTAATTATGTTATTAAGAAATATTAACCAGAATTCAGGTTTATATAATAGTACTAAATTTCTGATTACACAATTAGCTTATAACATAATGAAAAGGAAAATCATTTCTGGTACTCATGCTAACAATAAAAAATTTACTCCTCACATTGTTCATTGAAGATGACCTTTTATTTTTAATAGAAAGCAATTCCCAGTTAGATTGTGTAATGGTATATATATTTATAGATCTTACACTATTTCACGTATTAAAAATTCAATGTCCCTTTCATTATTGTTACATATATTATAGTAATTTAGATACATCATATCTAACCAAGAATATATGTTATTAACTATATATTGATCAATTATATTATCTATGTTTATAAACTTTTCTTCGGTTTTTGCACTGATTTCATCACTTATTTAAGTGATTTACATGCATTGAATCTATTCGATTATATATGTTATTAACTGTATTAGTGAATTACATTCACGATGTTTATTATTAAATTATGTCAAAGATCTTATGCACCGTCAACGTTTCTCGAATGCAAAATCTTTTTTATATTATGTGCATCAAAGCACATAAGATAAAAAAAGCGCTCCCAGCGCAATGCACGAGCAACACACAAATAATAATAATAATAATAATAATAATAATAATAATAATAATTATTATTATTATTATTATTAGTTGTAGCAATGTTTATAAAAATCCTAAAACTATTATAACTCTAATTTTGTTGTAAAGATAATTATATGTACGAATTGGATTAGGATAGATTAAGCTAGCTAGTTCAAGTTAACAAGAACTACGAACTAATTCTACTTCATGGACAACAAAAATAATAATAATTAATAATAAATTATATTCTTTTTATTCTTTTCCCTCCAAAAATACTCTCTCTCTCTCTCTCTATATATATATATATACTATTTTACAAAGAATTATAGATAAAGTAAACTATTATTCTATTTCTTATCTCGTCCTTGTGAAAGAGTCCTATGATGGAGCAAGGTGAGGAAGGTGACCAGGGCTATCAGGGCTTTGTGCTACCAAAGTTTACTCCAAACGGTCAAGGTGACCAGGGCTTTATGCCGCCAGAGTTTACCTCAAACGGTCAAGGTGACCATGGTGACCAGGGCTTTGTGCTGCCAAACTTTACCCCAAACGGTCAGGGCGACCAGGGCTTTGTGCTGCCAATGTTTAACCCAAACGGTCAAGGTGACCAGGGCGACCAGGGCTTTGTGCTACCAAGGTATACCCCAAACGGTCTTGTGATCACCAATGAGAAAGAATTCTTGGATACTTTACCTCCAGGATATCGTTTCAAGCCCCGGGATGAAGAGCTTGTTGTTCATTACTTGAGGAAGAAAGCACACAATAAGCCATTGCCGCCAAACATAATCAAGGAGGTTGAACTCTACAAGCATAGCCCTGACGAACTTACAAGTAAGGTTTTCTTGATCTTCTTCTTTGTTTTCTTGGAATCAGACAAATGCGTGACTGTTTAGAAGAAGAAAAAAACGAAGAATGAAATCGATAGATATTTATCTTGTAATCCATCATCAAGACTTGTTATTATCTTGCTTAGATGTAGGATTGCTCTTATTAACCTGTATCATCGACTTCAGAATGATGGATTTTTCGCTTTCTTTTTTTATTTTCTATAGCAACCTATATATTTTTTCTTCCTTCTGTTTGACCAGGAGATCAAAATAATAACAAGTCGACAAAGCCAGTGACCGAATGGTATTTCTTCACACCAAGAGAGCGCAAATATTGCAATGGGTTAAGACCAAATCGAGCAGCTGGGGATGGATTCTGGAAGGCCACTGGAGCAGATACGTCTGTCAGGTTCCAAGGAACCATTGTTGGATTCAAGAAAACATTAGTTTTCTATAGAGGGAAGCCACCTAAGGGTGAGAAGACAACCTGGATAATGCATGAATTCGTATTAAGCAATCCTCCAGAAAGAAAAAGAGGCAGCAAAGATGATATGCGGGTAACTTTGTTAAATTATGTTACAATTTAAATTTATAATCTCTACTTGTATTCAATGCATGAATTCGTATTAAGCAATTGTGGGTACTTTTTTTAAATCATGTTGTAATTTAAATTTATAATCTCTACTTGTATTTAACTTTAGTTTTATTTTTTAATTGTTTTAATTTTCATTTACGAGAGATAAACTAATACGAAATTTTGACCTTTCAAATATACGAAAAAATATAGAAAAAATTTGAGGGTATATATTTCTATTGCTTGCAACTTTATTATTGCTTATTACTTAATAATATGTCTTCCTCTTTTTCAGCTTGATGATTGGGTATTGTGCAGACTTTATAAGAAGCATGGTAATAATACCAGAGTTGTAACTCCGCAGCAGGATCCTGATCCTGATCCAAAACAGGAGGAAGAAAATGCAATTCAAGCAACTGATTACACTGAAACCCTGGAACAAGAATATTGGAATATTCCACCTCAATATATGCTGCCACAACAAACTTGTCCAATGCCTCCTTACGTTGTATATCCTGATTCAACATCTGTACTTCCAAGGTCGATGCCTCCTTACAATGCATATGCTGCTGATTCAACATCTGTACTTCTCAGGTCAATGCCTCCTTACAATGCATATTCTGATTCAACATCTGGACTTCCAAGTTCAATGCCTCCTTACAATGCATATCCTGATTCACCATCTGGACTTCCAAGGTTTCCTGAATCTTTAGATCCTATGCTGCAACATCAATCTGCAGTGTTCCCTCAGCAGGCTATGACTGTTTATGATAATTTTATACCAACAGCTGCACCGACATTATCAATACCTCCTCATTTTGTGGGCCATCATCATCCTTTGAACAGTTATCAGCAGCAGCCATTTTCAGGTGTCCCAAACAATATTAAGTTCTCAGCTGATGATAAATACCTTTTGAATATTGACTTTGGCTTGCCAAATGTATAGAATTTTATGGTGTTGCCAATACTTTAGAATTTGAATTTCTTTTCATTTTCTTGATGGATATTGTTTGAACTTTGGGCAATGGTAGTTATGCCCTTTTCTGACTTTTCATTTGAAGCAGTTTAGGTTATGAGGTCTGAAATTATATGCTTAGACTTATTAGGACTTCAGGTTTAGAGCTGGACTTCAGCTACCTGATGTTCATGTAATCTTTTTTCTTTATCCTTTCTTCTGTAAAGCTGCAATTTCACTTTCCCAAAAACGAAATGGTGAAAGATTCATATGAGTTTATTGCATTGATGAGGATAAATACTGTAATGAAACTGAGAAAGAGGACTTCTCTGTTATAGGGAAGGAAATAAAAGCAAAACGAGAAAGAGAGATTTTCTGGTAAAAACCATATTTCATTCAACATGGATCAAAATATTTATACAAGATATATGTGGTTAACACCTGTTAACATAAACATAACATTGGTATAGATCACCTAATAACTAGTACAGTGAAGCAAAATACATAGTAAAACAAATGAGAAAGTCATTGCATGTTGCATGTTGAGTCAATGCATGCTTTAACTCTAACACTCCTCCTTAAAGCCTGCATTGACAATACTCAGCTTTGCTTTCAAATCTTCAAACCTGGATGTAGGTAGAGTCTTTGTCAGAATATTTGCAAGTTGATTTATAGAGGAGCAATATCCAAGAACAATCTCTCCACTATTCTCAGCTTCTCTTATAGCATGGAGCTTTACCTTAATGTGCTTGGTTTTCCCATGAAACACCGGATTCTTGGTGATAGCAATTGCAGACTTACAATCAATGAAGATTTTTGTTGGAGTTGTTTGCACAAAGGTTAAGTCCCTTAAAACTTTTCTTACCCAGACAACTTGGTTTGTTGCAGCATTGGCAGCTATGTACTCAGCTTCTGTTGATGATTGTGCAACCACTGTTTGATTATGTGAATTCCAAGAAAAAGCTCCATTACCTAAAGAGAAAATATATCCAGATGTGCGTTTGGAGTCTTCAACACTCCCTGTCCAGTCACTATCTGAATATCCAACCAAGCTTATCTCCTTTGTTCTTTTAAAGTACAAACCATGATGAATGCTGCCTTTTAAATATTTAAGAATACGTTTGGCAACTACAAAGTGAATATCAAAAGGTTCTTTCATAAATTTGGACAATAGACTCACAGAATACATCAACTCAGGTCGAGTGGAACACACATAAATCAAACTTCCAATGAGACTTCTGTAAGTGGTAGCATCTTGGAGCTTAGACCATCTGTAGTCAGCCTTTGATTCATAACTAGTGGTGTTGACACTAACTTACAGCCAGTCATTTGAAACTTACTCAGAATGTTTCTAATGTAATTTCCTTGAGATACAAAAATACCTTTGTTAGTTTGGCATATTTGCATTCCAAGAAAATAGTTCATCAGGCCAAGGTCTGACATTTTGAATTTGTTCTCCATCTGAGACTTAAATCTATTAATTGTTGTAGTGTCACAGCCAGTGATCATCAGATCATCAACATCAAGAGAGACAATTACCTGAGCTTGATTTTGATGCTTAAGCACATATAGAGTAGCTTCATTAGAGCTCTTTTCAAATCCAAGATTCATCAAGTAGGAGTTAATCTTACTGTTCCAGGTTCGAGGAGCTTGTCTCAAGCCATATAAGGCCTTATGAAGCTTATATACTTTATCAGAGTCAAATTCAATCTTGAATCCTTCAAGTTGCTCAACATAAACCTCATCCTGTAATATACCAGTCAAAAAGGCATATTTCACATCAAAATGATATACCCTCCATCTAAATACAGCTGAAAGAGCTAACAGCAACCGAATGGTTTCATATATGGCCATAGGAGCAAAGGTATGTAGAAAATCAATGCCAGGTAATTGAGAGTACCCTTTGGCAATTAATCTTGCCTTATACTTGTTCAATGTACCATTTGAGTTAAACTTCTTTTTGAAAATCTATTTAACTCCAATCACATGTTGATTCTCAGGTCTATCAATCAATAACCAAGTATTGTTCTGATTGATCATATTGATTTCCTCTTTGCATTGCAGCCCTCCATTCCTCAGACTTTGCTACTGCTTGATAACTATCTGGTTCAGTAATAGTCATCGAGCTTCTATGATAAATGTCATCAAGATCTTTTGTACCTCTGATTGCAAAGTGTTCATCATCATCATCATCATCAATGCCAACATACTGATCTGCTGCATCTGCATCAGTTTTTGTATCTACATCAATTAATTCTTGAAGCTCAATTCTAAATGGTGACTCTTTTGAGTTTGCTTCACTTTCATTCCAACTCCATTTAGCTTCTTCATCAAAAATTACATTTCTAGATGCGATAACTTTCTTTGATTTTGCAAGATAAACTCTATATCCCCTTAGACTACTCATTGTAACCAATAAACACTCCAGTCTCTGATCTAAGATCAAGCTTATCTCTGATGTTCTCAGCTATTTGATGATAGCACAAGCTTTCAAATATTCTAAAGTGATCAACTGCAGGTTTCTTGCTGTACCAAGCTTCATAAGAAGTCATAGTTGTTAAGGCCTTTATTGATAATCTGTTTAACAGATAAAAAACTGTATTACATGCTTCTGCCCAAAATTTCTTTGGAAGAACTTTCTCAAACAAAAGACATCTTGCCATGTCAAGTATAGATCTGTTTTTCCTTTCACTCACCCCATTCTGTTGAGGTGAATAAGGAATTGTAAGCTGATGATGAATGCCCTCTGTTTCCAGAAACTTTTTAAACTATGAGGAAGTATACTCCCCACCATTGTCTATCCTGAGGCACTTCAGCTTGGAACCAGATTCTCTTTCATCTTTAGCCTTGAACTTAACAAACACCTCAAAGGCATCAAACTTAGATTTTAGAAAATAAATCCAAGTATATTTGCTATAGTCATCAATAAAGATTATAAAATATCTATTACCAGACAAGGATTGTTAAGTCATAGGCCCTGTTACATCTAAATGTACTAGTTCAAGTCTGTTTCTTGCTCTCTTAGAATTGATAGATGGCAAAAGTTTTTTGCTTTGTTTACCAAGCTTACAAACACCAGACACTGAAGTTGATTGACTGAATTTAGGCAACTTCTCTACCAGCTTCTGAGATTGCAGCAAGTTCATATAGTTATAACTACAATGACTTAGTCTTCTATGTCAAAGTGATAATGTATCTACATTGCTGTTACTGGCTTGCATACACATTTCAGTCATATTGACATGAAAACATATATTTTTCATTTGAACATTCATCAATAATTCACCAAAGGGATCATATATGGTACATATATCATTCTTAAATACAAGCACATAATTATTTTCCACCATCTGACCTAAACTCAGCAGATTTTGAGCTATATTAAGTATTAACAATACACCATGAACATACCTTAGGCTTGAAGATGTGTTGATCCCTACTGTGCCTTCCCCCACAGCATCAAGATAAACACCATTCCCTATTTTTACTTTTGACCTGTAATGAGTATCCAGATCAGTAAATAAAGAGGGGTTTGGTGTGACATGATTAAAACTACCACTGTCGAGAAGCCACTGCACACTATCTGAAGAACTGCTTCTTGCAGCCATAAACAGTTGTTCCTCTGAAACCTCAACATTTTCAATAGCATGAGAGACTTATTCTTTTACTTCAGGTTTGTTCTTACAAACCTTTTCCACATAGCCTAACTACTTGCATGCATTGCACCTTACACTAGGCTTGTACTAGCAATATGACTCAAGATGACTCCTTTTCTTGCAATGGGGACAAACTAAAAATCTGGTTCTCCTATTTTATGCTTTCTTTTCTTGTGAGTTTCCTTTTTGCTTATCCTTTGCATCACTCACATTCTTCTTTGCTGAAGTGTCAACATGAGCCTTTCCTTTCATTCGAACAGAAAAGGCTAAATCAACTTTCTCAATTCTTCTAGCAGCTTTCCTATGTTCATCAGCCTTAAGAGCACTCACTAAATCAGTGATAGACAACTCTAAAATATCTTTCACTTATTTCAGAAAAGAAACTACAACATCAAATCTCTCTGGTAAGCTAATGAGTACGTTATCCACAACCTTTGCATCTATCAAAGACTCTCCCATCAGTCGAATTTGATTCACCAGCTTCATCACCATTGAATAAATTCTTGTATTGACTGACTTTTCTTCATTTGCAACATTTCATACTGTCTCTTAAGGTTTTGCAAACGCATTTGCCTGCTTCTTGTAGATTCCATAAACTCTTCTTCAAATTTACTCCAAGCCTGCTTAGCTGTTTCACACCTCATAATCTTGTTGAAAATTGACTCTGTAACAACTGATTGTATGAAGGAGAGAGTTCTATATTTCTTAGCTACCTCCTCTTCATATTGCTTCACTTGTGCCAGTGTAGCATTTTCTCTCAAATGTGGTATTTCAGGATCATTTCCAACAGCATTCCAGAAGTTAACACCTTTAAGGAATGATTTCATTTTGACAGCCCAAATAAGGTAGTTAGAACCATAAAAAATAGGTGCATTTTGCTTAGTAATAGTTGAAGTTGACATCTTGATGAAGAGTAGACTATAAATAAGAGAGAAGGAAGGTTATAAATGGCTCAAGGATCGATTATATTGCTCTGATACCATGTAATGAAACTGAGAAAAAGATGAAACTATGACAAAGCAGAGGACTTCTCTGTTATAGAAAAGGAAATAAAAGCAAAATGAGAAAGAGAGAGATTTTCTGGTAAAAACTATATTTCATTCAACATGGATCAAAATAGTTATATAAGATATATGTGGTTAACACCTGTTAACATAAAGAGATAAGTGTTATTAACCAGCCATACACTAAGACACCTCATAACACTGGTATAGATCACCTAATAACCAGTACAATGAAGCAAAATACATAGTAAAACAAATGAGAAAGTCATTGCATGATGCATGATGAGTCAATGCATGCTTTAACTCTAACAAATACATAGTAAAGTTATTTATAAGATATTATGATATTCAAATAAATACAATGATGGGACTCCTTACTTTGTGTACACCATCATCCCATTCCAAAGAAGCAGAAACTATAGCTTTGTCTGTTGTTCCTTCAATTGTTAGTACAAATGATAGCTTTTGCCCGAGAGATGTGAATGACAGAACATTAGGATTAACTTGTATCTTAAGTGCTCCTGCTGGAGCACTCACTGTTGCTGTATATGTAGACATTGGTGATCCCACATTTGTGACAGTCCTGTTGAAGGTGCGGCTAACTGGTTTCAAGAGTGAGGTAAAAAGTGAAAACGAAGGATAGTTTAGATCCCAAACAGTTGGGAAATTGCAGAATTATCTCTAAAGAATTGCCCAAGATCTAACCCAATCAATAGAATAAAAAAAGAAAGAAATCAAGCACACCCACAAGAACACAAGAATTTACGTGGTTCAGTCTTTTGATGACCTACGTCCATGGGCACAACAACAGAGAAAAATCCATTAAGAGAAAAATCAGGAGATTACAAAAAACAGTCTCAAACTCATAACCCTTATCCCACGTACACCTAAATCACTCTCTCTAAATCTAGGTGATTATTATTCTTTAACCCATAGGGTCCTTTTATAGTATCAAATACAATAACCTTATCCTAATTTAATTAGGAATCTTATCCTAATAGAATTAGGAATTGTTATTCTAATCTTAACTAGATTTAAAGACTATTTAATAAGGTATACTAATTTAATTAGAATTAAACAATCCTAATTAAATCACAATTCAAGACTATCCTAACAAATCTCCACCTTGGGCTTGAATTCACCAAGCTCCACCTTACGAACCAATCTCTGTCGACACCGCCACTGCCCCAATGGGCCTCAAGCACTACGAACACCGATCAAGTCCAAGCAATGCTTGAACTTTATCCCAGAAACTGACTTAGTTAGCATATCTGCCGGATTTTCATCTGTAGCTATTTTCTTTACTACAATCTCACCTTTAGAAATAATCTCTCGAACGAAGTTACACTTGACTTGGATGTGTTTGGTTCTCTCATGAAACATCTGATTTTTAGTCAAATGTATAGCACTTTGACTATCACAAAACACAACTGTTTGTGTTTGTTCAAAACCAAGATCACTAACCAAGCCTTTAAGCCACAAAGCCTCCTTCACTGCCTCGGTCACAGCCATATATTCAGCTTCAGTTGTAGACAAAGCAAAGGTTGATTGAAGAACTGCTTTCCAACTGATTGCAGATCCTGAGAGAGTGAACACATACCCCGTTTGAGATCTTCTACTATCTAGATCACCAGCAAAATCTGATTTGGAGAAGCCAACCACATTACGACTAATGTTTGCACCTCCTTCACACACTAAGCCAACTTCAATAGTAACTTTAGGTGTTTTCACAAGCTCCCATGTTTGATCCCAGTGTAGAGACTCAATCTTCTTAGAAGACTCGACATATATAATTTTCTCATGATAAAAGTAAGGCTCTTCAATCTCTACTTCCACAAATAAAACATAAGAATCAAAATCACCATCAATACAAGTAATGCTTCGTTGAGATACCAATTCTTGTACCTCTTGCAATTCTTTCTGGATTTCACTATCATCTCGCACTGTCACAAGAGCATTGATTTCAAGCTCCACCTGCTTGCCAACTTCTTGGTTTGATGTGTTTGCAATTCTAGACTTTATCCCACAAAGTAATGCAGACTTGTCAAAGGTAACATCCCGACTCACCATAAACTTGGGGAACTTACAATCAGTACACCACAACCAATAACCCTTCACCCCATATGCATAGCCTAGGAATATGCACTCTGTCGCCCTCAACTCAAGTTTACCATCACTCACATGAACATGAACAGGACAACCAAATACTCTCAATATAAAATAATCAGCAGGCTTACCAGACCAAACTTCCTTGGGAGTCTTAAATTCAATTGCAGTTGATGGAGACCGATTTACCAAGTAACAAGCCTTGTTGATAGCTTCTGTCCAAAATACTTTGGTTAGGCCAACATTTGAGAACACGTATTTTGCTCTCTCCAAAAGTGTTTTCTTCATCAATTCTACAATATCGTTTTGATATGGTGTTTTGTCGACAGTGCGATGTCTAACGATTTTCTCATTCTTGTAGAATAGACCAAACTCACCTTTGCAAAATTTCAAACCTTTGTTTGTTCGAAAGCTCTCGATCCTTTTCTTAGTCTGCTTCTCGATCAATACCTTCCAATGCAAAAAGGTGGTTAACACTTCACTCATAGCCTTTAGAAGATACGTCCACACCTTTCTTGAAAAATCATCAATAAAGATCCACATGTATAATGATCCACCTTTTGATACCACCGGAGAAGGATCCCACAAATCTAAATAGATGTAGTTTACTGTACCCCTGGTTTGATGAGTTTTAGTGCTAAATTTCACTCTACGTTGCTCACAGAAATCTAGCTTTCCACTCTTTTGACCACACAGCAAACTATGCTTACTTAGTTTTCTAATCCCTCTCTCGCTCATATGACCAAATCTCATATTCCATAAACGTGTTACATCATCTTCAGGATCATTAGATGAGACCACAGAAACAGTTTCAATGACCGTGTTTCCCACTAGACAATAAAGGTCACCGGATAACTTGCCCTTCATGATAGTTAAGGCTCCTTTAGATACATTCAAGACACCATCTTGGCCACTATATTTGTAGCCCTTCTTATCTAACAAACTCAAGGATATTAAATTCTTTTTCATGTCAGGGACATGTTTTACCTCAAGTGTTCTTACCATACCATCAAACATCTTGATTCTAATTGTGCCAATTCCAACAACTGAGAGAGAGAAATCATCTCCTAATTGTACAGTGCCCATATTAACAGATTGATAAGTTGTAAACCAATCACGCCTAGGACATATATGAAAGCAACAAGCCGAATCCAAGATCCATGTATCCATCAGGTTACAATTAGTAATTGCAAGAACATTATCAGTTTCCTCAAAAGTATCAAAGTCATCTCCAACCACGTTTGCAGTATTCTCAGACTTATTAAACTTTTCATCATCCTTGAATTTGATACAGTCTTGACGAAAATGCCCTTTCTGACCACAATTCCAGCAAGTTTTCCCTTTTGCTCTAGATTTACCTTTTCTGTCTAAGCCTTTCTCTTTACCTCTACCTCTATTTACAACCAAACCTTCTGCTTGATTTTCATTCCGAATACCACCAACTTTCTTCTTTAATTCCTTGGAATTTAAAGATGCCCTTACATCCTCGAAAGTGAGAGTGTCTCGGCCGTAAAGCATAGTATCCACGAAATTTTCATACGATGGAGGCAAAGAACATAAAAGAATTAGGGCTAGGTCCTCATCCTCAATTTTAACATCGATATTCTTTAAATCAAGAATAACTCTATTAAATTCATCAATGTGGGTATTAACGGACGTACCTTCACTCATCTTGAGAGTATACAATCGTTGCTTCATATAAAGCCGATTCGTCAGGGACTTGGTCATATAAATACTTTCGAGTTTAAACCACACTGCAGCAGCAGATTCTTCATCCGTGACTTCTCTTAGCACCTCATCAGACAAAGCAAGGAGAATAGCACTATGTGCTTTTTCCATAAGGTCATCTTTCTCACCATCAGATAAATTCGAGGGAAGATGTTCTTTTCCCTTCAGTGCCTTCAACAGTCCTTGTTGCACTAGCAATGCGCGCATCTTAACACGCCACAGGCTAAAATCGTTTCTTCCATAAAACTTTTCAATCTCATACTTGGTCGACGAAATTGCCATAGTGAGATTCAGATTGACCCAAGACCTTGAAGCTCTGATACCAGTTTGTTGGGAAATTGCGGAATTATCTCTAAAGAATTGCCCAAGATCTAACCCAATCAATAGAATAAAGAAATAAAGAAATCAAGCACACCCACAAGAACACAAGAATTTACGTGGTTCAGTCTTTTGATGACCTACGTCCACGGGCACAACAACAGAGAAAAATCCACTAAGAGAAAAATCAGGAGATTACAAGAAACAGTCTCAAACTCATAACCCTTATCCCACGTACACCTAAATCACTCTCTCTAAATCTAGGTGATTATTATTCTTTAACCCATATGATCCTTTTATAGTGCCAAATACAATAACCTTATCCTAATATAATTAGGAATCTTATCCTAATAGAATTAGGAATTGTTATTCTAATCTAACTAGATTTAAAGACTATTTTGTAAGGTATACTAATTTAATTAGAATTAAACAATCCTAATTAAATCACAATTCAAGACTATCCTAACACAAACTGTTCCATTTGTAGCTTTAGAACAAGCAGCATTATCCCTAGTGACTAGTTGTAGAAACCGAGTGCTATATCCTTGTCCGCATAAAAATTTTATGTAGTCAACTTCCTCAGAATCATATACTAGACCAGGATTGACAGCCTTGATAGGATTCAGATGGCCTGAGCCGTATGCAAATTCAGCATCCAAGTTAATACCGGAAATCATAAGGAAGGCTGCAAGGAAACATTCCAATCGGGAAAATTAACTGCAGTCAATGAGATTTTGTAGTTTAGGGAGACAGTAGTGTAGTAGTCATAGCTATTACCGTGGTCATAAGGGCAGATTTGAGAGCAGCAGGAGACCATGTGGGATGAAATGATTTAACGTAGGCAGCTGCTGCAGAAACATGGGGGCAAGCCATTGATGTTCCTGAGATTATGTTGAATGGCTCCAATCTGTTATCGCCTTTAGTTTCAGAAACAGGGGAAATTAAGGACCATGCAGCTAGAATGTGGACTCCTGGTGCAGATAAATCTGGCTGTGATTGTTAACAACAATTTAATGTAATAATCAGTCATATAGAAGGGTATATGTACATAAAGATTAATTTTTCATCAACTTGCCTTGAGTATGTCAGGTGTAATTGGATTCGGACCCCTTGATGAAAAAGAGACTACATAAGGAGCCAGTGAGTCATTAGCCTCATTACTCTTAAATATAGTTGCAGTTGGGGTACTGTAATTTGTTTCAAGATGATATATGTAAGTGTTAGAAAATCCTTTGTTACCTTTACAATAGAAAGTTGTGTAAAAATTATACTTGATTAATTATATAAAAAAGGAACAGAAAATTTCTTCTTGTGTTGCTACCTTATCGAGTTTATATATGCAAAAATCTTGCTGCCATCAGCTAGATCAAGGTAAGATGCAGGTAAAGGAAACGAGTGAGTATAGTCATTCGGAAGCTGGTCTCACATCACTGTACCAACTGCACCAGCTGAAAAAGGTCCTCTCCCACGGCTTAGCTTATCACAAGGAACAATCTTACCCTTTACCAAATTTTGATCCAGTGAATTCTGATTACAATACCTGTGCTTCAAGAATCAATTCCATAATCAGATATTATGAGTATGATCTTTCTCATACTTGTATTTCCATTTTATGGTCACCCTTATATTAGTTTCAAGCTTCTTATCACTAGATTTTTAAGAAAAAATGGCTAGGTTTCTGATATTACCTGGCTGAAGACCTTGACGCATTAGGACTGGCTGCATCTCCACCATAAATCATAGGGTACATTTTATTCTGGAGATCAAAGGTATTTATCGATACCCCCTGGATACAAGCCAGATAAGCAAACATATATTCAAACGAAAAGGCATTATAGTTGCAATAATGGATCTAAATGCATTTTATTAACAAGGAAATCCAATTGTGATTGCCCATAGCTTAACTGGTTACTTGACAGTCATATTTCTTTAAAGAGGATCTCTCTGGTTTCACTTCCTCATCTCCAAATTAAACTTAATTAGCAATATTTATTTTTACCTAAGAGGATTGGATTAATATCAATGATATTACCTCATAAATCTTACTGTTGCCAAGCTGCACCTTGGTGAAAAACTTGCGGTCTATCGTGCTAGCAGCCACAGCAAGGGACCATGGTGAAAAATTTGAGATGGTAGAACGTTCGGGGCCATCATTACCTGCAGAAATTACTGTCAATACACCATTTTTCATGGCATGAAAGGCTCCGATTGCAATAGGATCTCTGAAGTAGTCTTCAGGACTATGTCGTCCAACTGAAAGAGAAATTATGTCAACCCCATCTGCAATTGCATCGTCAAATGCTGCAAGAATATCAGCATCATCGCAACCATCTGACCAACAAATTTTGTAAGCAGCTATACGTGCTGATGGGACCCCTCCTCGAGCTGTTCCTGAGCCAAAACCAAACAGGCTTGCCCTGTCAACTAACTTCCCTGCTGCTGTTGATGCCGTATGAGTCCCATGGCCATCAGAGTCTCTCGGAGAATTGATGTCATTTGGGCCAAAGAATCCAACACTGCGGTAATGTTGTCCACCTATGATCTTACTGCATTTGGATAGCAATATTTGTCAGACAAGTCAAGCACTAATCAGACTGATGACTCTCCAAGACCATATACAAATTTATATTCATGTTTTTGAGATGCATACTTGTTGCAAGTGAAATTGCCACCTGCAGTTTGGCAACTGCCTTTCCATTTCTTGGGAGGTGGACCAAGTCCTTGGTCATTAAAGCTTTCAGATTCAGGCCAAATCCCGGTGTCTAAAACCCCAATGATAACATCACTTTCCAGATCTGCTCTTTCGACTTGTTGGGAGAAGCCCATAAAGTCCCATGATCTTGTTGTATGGAGGTTTTTCTTTTCATTCGGAAACACAGATACTACACCATTCATTCCTAAAACGTCCAAAGATGGATTAAACAGTTTCAAGAAACAAATATCATGGTGAAATTATATTCACTTACCAGCCATTTTCCCTGCCTCTTCCTCCGTTAGCTCCACCACAAACCCATTAAAACTCCTTTTGTAGCTGTAGAGCACTGACTTCTTAATAACATCAGTGCATTCATTCCATTTGAATAGTCAAGTCAATGCCTCGTCAATGTAAATGTGACAGCGATGAGTATTTCCTTATACCTGCCATAGACATCTTGTAGCATGCTGCTATGAAGCAAGGAAGTGGAAGTTCCATCACTAGGCTGGTCTCCCATGTACACAATATAGCTCTACAAGTTCAAAGGTACAAAAACAAAGTTCATCAAAAAAAGAGAAATAAGTTAAAGCCATGATTGTTTTAGGCATGATCGGATATGATGAAGCAGATGACTGAAAAAATATGCAAATGGAAAACCCAATTAATCAATATACATAAATATTGCCTTTCTATTAGTATTGGATTGAGAATGAGATGTTGCCCTGTTAGTAAGCAGAGCCAAGAGAACGCCATGGAGTAGAAGGCGGGGAAGAAGATATTTTCTGCCTTTCATTATTGGAAGAATGGTTTCATACAGACTTTTCCAAGTACCAGGCTGGAAAATGTGTTTTGTCCAAGTGTTTGCTATGCATATTTATAGATTCAATAACTGAGAATTTTCTTCTGTCAAGATTTTTTTTTCTTATGGATATGAATATCCCAAGTTTAACAACCATTTATATGGATTTTTATAGACATGCAATTGTTAAATTGGAACCACCAAAATGATGTAAGCACTTGACCTTGACCTCGACTTTTGACAGTCTTGCCCAGAAGAAGGGTAATGCTTGAAGTGAGGACCTAGGAACCTTCCTCACTGGCTAATGAAGAAAAAAGTTTAACACGCCACTTTAATATAATATACCCATTTCCTAAAACTAAAGTCTCTATTTAAATTGTCCCAAAATTAAAGTTACATGTTTATTTGCAGTGTCATAGGCTCACAGCCACTTTTCCACATTTGTTCTTCTTCTATCACAACAAGACCAGGGAATTTGCAATGTGAAAAGAAAAGAGTACTACTTATGAAAGACTAGCTTTGAATTCAACGTGTTTTAGTAGAAGAGAAATAGGATAAATTATTAAAAATTTTTGATAATTCATAACTATGATATTGAAACAAATACAGTGATGGGACTCCTGACTTTATGTACTCCATCATCTGTTGCGATTTTAAGAGTATTAGCAATGAACAAGCAGAAGTAGGAAGAACAGAGAATGAAGAATCTGGAAAAACAAATTGGGGAGCACAAAACAGAGGCTCTCACACACATTTCATCTATTCATATTCCTTTATATACTGAGTGCTTAACAAGAAATAACCAAGAGATTAGCAACCGCAGAGAATCTCGAAGAAAGAGAATGAAAACGGTAGGCTGTGCACTGAAATCCATGTATTGGTTTCAGTGCCGGGCAACGGCTACAAACAGGAAAGAAAAACACCTGGCTTAACAGCCAACGACATCAAAAACGACACACACAAGCTGTGTTTAACAAAGTGAAACAAGAAACGACATAGGCTAAAGTCGTATCACTTAAAACAGTAAAATGAATTAAATGAAACGACACTCAAACTTGGCGTTTTAGCTGCTGAAGTGAAGAAACGGCATCGTACTGTACATCCTTCTTCTTCTTCTCCCTTATTCAGCCTCTGACTCTTCCCGCCAAGTCTGCTCCTTAAATCTCCAGAATTGTGATCATCTTCCAACATCATCCCATACCAAGGAAGCAGAAACTATAGATTTATCTATTGTTCCTTCAATGGTTAGTGAAAATGGTAGCTTCTGCCCGAGAGATTTGAATGACAGAACATTAGGATTAGCTTGGATTTTAAGTGCTCCTGCTAGGGAAGTCACTTTTGCTCTGTATATAGACCATGTGGGATGAAATGATTTAACGTAGGCAGCTGCTGCAGAAACATGGGGGCAAGCCATTGATGTTCCTGAGATTATGTTGAATGGCTCAAATCTGTTATCGCCTTTAGTTTCAGAAACAGGGGAAATTAAGGACCACGCAGCTAGAATGTGGACCCCTGGTGCAGATAAATCTGGCTGTAATTGTTAACAACAATTTAATGTAATAATCAGTCATATAGAAGGGTATATGTACATAAAGATTAATTTTCCATCAACTTACCTTGAGTATGTCAGGTGTAATTGGATTCGGACCGCTTGATGAGCAAGAGACTACATAAGGAGCCAGTGAGTCATTAGCCTCCTTACTCTTAAATATAGTTGCAGTTAGGGTACCGCAACTTATGTTGAAAGTGTATAACTATCTGTTAGATGATCTTCATTTATGATAGAAAGGGGTATAAATTTATACTCAATGAAATTGACAAAATGAAAATCTTGTGTTCCTACCTTGTCGAGTTTACATATACAAAAATCTTGCTGCCATCAACCAGATCAAGGTAAGACGCAGGCAAAGGAAACAAGCTAGCATCATCATTTGGAGCATTGTCTCGCAGCAATGTACCAACTGCACCAGCACGGAGTGGTTCTCTCCCGGAGACAAACCTATCACAAAGAACAATTTTACCCTTCACCAAATTGCGGTCCAACGAGTTCTGAAGGCAATTCCTGTGATTTAAGAATCAATCCGATAATCAGATGTCATGTTTTATGTTTCTCATACTTATATTTGGCATTTAAACAAGAAATAATGTCTACCCAAATCTTTTTGTTTTTTGCCGTTTGTGTGAGTATGGATATCAGTAGCATTTCTGTTGACTGATGACTCTCATTTTTGTCCACATACACACCATGAAAGAATGGAAGATGTTTCTGATATTACCTGGATGAAGCCCATGTAAAGTTTCCAGTCGTGTTGGGTGCACTTCTACCATGAATTATAGGGTACATTTCATTCTTGAGATCAAATGTATTTATTGATACACCCTGGACAAATGCCAGATAAACAGATATTCAGAATCTAGCTTAACTGGTTACTTCGGTGGTCAACTAGTCATACTTCTTTTTAAAAGGATCTATCTGGTTTTAATTCCTTGTTTCCAAACCCTCTAAAAGTTTTGCTTTTACTTGATAGGATAGGGACAATTAATGGCATTACCTCATAAATCATATTGTTCCCAAGCTGGACCTTGGTGAGAAACTTTCGGTCTATGGTGCTAGCAGAGAGGGTGTAATACTCTTCACAAAAAAATAATAATAATAATAAATAAATAAATAATAAAATAAAAAAGATTTTTTAAAATAAAGTAGATATATTTTAGTTAATGTCAGACTATATTATTATATTTAAAAGAAAATCAATCAATCTTACCTCATCTTATAAAAAAAATCAATTAATCTTATCATATTTTAAAATAAAAGTAATAAGTTTTATCTCAACAGTTTAAAAGAAAAGGTAAAAAGCTCACGTCAGTTTATTTCATCAGACTCAAACGATAAGTAATCAGAAGAGTTTAACATCAGAGAAGAAGAAAGACAGAGGAAAAGGAAAAGTATTCAAGGGATTGCTGATTAAGGTATATTTATGGTTGTATTTTCATAGTTTAGATAAAAAATCCCTAAATTAATTATATTTTCTTACCTTTTATTCAAATTTGGCACTTTTTCGATGACTTTCCGATGGTATGATGGGTACCAATGGAAAGGTCTTGAAAAGATCTTTCCAATGATTTTCGTAGCATCTTGTTTGGTTTTGCGGTTAAGAAGATATGAATTTTTGAAATTAATTAGAAACTTAGTTTTCAACAGTTTGACAACCCAACTTTGGGTCACTGGACTCTATATTCCGGTAACATTTTTGGTTGTTTCTTTGAGGGTTTTTGTAGTATGAAATGAAATGTTTAATTTGGCGTCAATAGCTCGGTTAGGGGCTTCTTATGTTAAGAGAATTAAAGCCTCAAAGTACACTCAATGATACTGAAAACCCAAAAATTTGGGTTTTTTTTATGATTTTGATATTTTTGGCTTTCAAAACTTGGGAATTTTGTGTTCTTTTTAATCTAAACAAATTTTGGTGTTGTAGTATGTTATGAATACTTCATATTGGTGTTGATTTTATCACTGAAAATAGTTCAGGTTAAAAGTTATGAGAGCTTATGACCATCCAGATTCTGAAAATTTCAGAAAATAAAAATTTTTTTAAATTTTTTTAAAATTTGATTTTAATTAATATGTGATAAATTCTATTGTAAACTTCATGAATATTGGATATGTGATTTCTATTGCATTTTTATATCAAAAAGTGTGTATCTTTATATTTTATAAATTTATTTCTTAAATTATAGATTTTATTAAAATATCAAAAATTTATGAAAAATTATAAATATGATTTTTATGAATGAAATTAGTGTTATCTTTCTATCTGAAATTAGAATCCTTATTGATTTTATGATTTAAGTTTAATTCTCAACTTTATTGAAAATTTTATTAATTCAAAAATATATATAATAATAAAATATTACCTTATTAATCGAAATGTTTTTAAATTGTAATAGAGGTCGCTACACACCCTAATTACTTAGGATGGCCAATGGAAGTCACCTTTAAGGATTTATTTGCAAATTCAGTTCTGATTTTGTATGTATTTTCTTTTTTTATTAAGCTACTAAGAGGATTTTTTGATTTGCTACTTGAAAGTGAAATTGAAAAAATCAAGTAAGTGACTTATATCCCTTCGATGTTCTCACACCTTAAAAATTAGCCTCAATGTGAATTTGAATTTCATATATTATGTACAATATGTTTTATCCTATGGTTTGTAAAAGTCGGATTTAGTATGCAAAATATATATACATGATTTTCGTATGTTGGATCTTGGAATGTAAAATTTTTGTGAAATATGATTTCAGATTTTAAAATATGAATATGATTTTTGTCTAGCATATGCATATATGATTATCTTAGTGATTACATATGTAACTACTTAATTTGAATTAAATATATTTTTTATGTGCACGATATGTGTTTTGTGAAACTGAATATTACCATTGTGTGAATTTGGGTAATCTAAAAATATACATTTCTGTTTTGTGTCCTAGTATGGCTATTCTCTGACCCTGTCAATGGGGGTTAAATGTTGACCATGTCGACATATATTCTGTGATTATAGATCGACCTCCCAACCGCACCACTTGTTACAAAATAGTAGTATTTGTGATATCTGTTCAGTGCAGCCAATGGTTGCTTTTGATATAATTCTGACTTGTGCCACCGGGGTTAATTGTGGATTTATTTCTGACCTATGTCACGGGGGTTAAGTGTGGTCGTAGAATGTTGCAGGAGACAACTAAAATTTCAAATATTTGTGAAATATGTTTGTTATGTTATCTGAAATTAGAAATTTTAAAGCATATGATTATAAATAAGATTATATGATATTTTTGTTTTGATATTTATATTAATGACATTTTGGCCTAAATATTTTAAGCATGCTTAATCCGGGTAAAAGGATGTTAGTTACTTGCTGAGTAGTTGGACTCACTCCTTTTTTAAAATTTTTTTTAGGTTGTGATTTGGTCAACCACACGAGAATTTCGAGGGTGATGTTTAATCTAGTAGCATTTAAATTATCTAGGATTTATTTAAATATTATGAACATCGAGCCATCTTAATTAGTATTCAGACTTTTATCTTGACATAGTAGCTTTACGATTTTGAAGGCTTAATTCTGAATATTGTCGAATTATAATCTTTTGAATTTCTACCGACAGATTTAGTTTTATAAATCACTAAATTCTTCAAGTATTTTAGTCTCTTTTAAATAGTGTTATAAGGTATATGTATTAAAGCTTTGCATGTATGTAAGATTACATCTTACAGGTATGTGACGTCAATCGTGCGTGTTAGAAAATTAGTAAAAGAAAAGAGAAGAAAGTAAGGCTTAAGGCGTGCTGTAACGCACTTTTTTTAAAGAGTTGTTGCCTACTATGGGGATTCGCAGACAAGGACTCTCTAGGATACAACAAGACTTTTTGCAAAATGCTTTTTAATGAATTCTGATTTGGAAGTATGTTCTTTTATAGACAATGACAGGTTGTGTTTGTTGTCTTTCAACAGATGCGTTCTTTTTATTTTCAATAGATGTGTCTGTACTATTTTAACAGATGTGTCTGTTGTATTTCAACAGACGTATCTATAACTTTCAATAGTTGTGTTTATTGTAAATACTTATTATTTATTTATTTTTATTTTATTATTTTTTAAGAGTTATATTTATTCTTAAATAGTCACACCTGAATACTTATCTTCCAACAAATATTACAAACTATTCAACAATCCTCTGCTAGTTTGTAATATTAATAATACTATGTATAATAGAAAGTATCTTAAAGATTTGAACTTTCTATTAGTGTAGAAATTTTAAAGTTAAGATGAAGTTATTGGTATCACAAGGATTGAACCTCAACTCCTTATGTCATAATCGAAAATATCGCACGCATAGTTTTTTTTTTTTTTAAGATTCTGCCAACTGCTTTAGCACTTATATGGCCTTGTGGTAATCCTGGTTTCATGAATATTTACAAGAATAAACCCTCTTAATTCTTGGTTGGAGTGCGCCACTCCAATATTCATATAGGTGAAATTTGTATGTATGTCCCTATTACTACAGGCATTTGATGTTTCCATTAAGAGCCTTTTGCTCATCCTTTTCTCATAACAGTCGCACTAAATGTTCTAGAATGAGGCTATTTGAATATTCTAGAATGAGGCTATTTAATATAAAATTCAGTGCATAATGATAGCATATAGTAACTTGTTATTACCCATTAAACTTTTATTGTTAATTTTGCTAACTCAAAGTTGGGTTTCCATTATTAATGCTTTTAATTCAAGGGTTTTAGCCCCATTTCAGTAAAAGTTGACTTTATAGCCTCTCTTGGAAAAGTTTTGGTAAGTGGATCAGCCAAATTCTTGCAAGATTTAACATAAACTATTGTTATAATGTCATTTGAAATTAATTCTCTTATATAGGCATGTCGCAGACTCATGTGTCTAGACTTTCCATTATAGATCTTATTATGGGCTACACACATTGTAGCCTCACTGTCACAATATATAGAAATGGCTGGCATTGGTTGTGGCCACAACTTTATATCTAATAACAAATTTCTCAGCCATTTTGTTTCTTTTCCAATAGCTGCTAACGCTAAAAATTTCGATTCCATTGTGGAATACGTAATACAAGTCTGCTTCTTAGATGCTCAACTAATGTCACCACCTCCTAAAGTAAAAATCCATCATTATGTGGATTTATTGTGATCAATACTAGTTATCCAACTAGCATAAAAAAATCCTTCTAATGCACTAGGAAAACCATTGTAACAAATTTCCAAATTTTTTGTTTTCTTTAAATATCCAAGTACTCTAGTAATAGCCTTCCAATGATCCTTGCTAGGTTTACTTGTAAACCTTGAAAGTTTACAAATAGCAAAGGCTATATCAGGTCTGGTACAATGCGTAACATACATAATGCTGCCTATGACACTAGCATATTCTAATTGTGCCATAACTCTTTCACAATTCTTAGTCAATTTTATACTCGAATCATAAGGACTATTAAACTCTTTGATTTTCAAATGACTATATTTGTGAAGAATTTTCTCTATGTAATGTGATTGATTTAATGAAATCACATTTTGATCTCTTTTGACCTTAATTCCCAAAATTGTGTCAACTTCATTAAGATCTTTCATTTTGAAAAATGAAGTCAAATATTTCTTGGTTTCAACAACTCCAAGCATATTTGTACTAAAGATCAACAAATCATCTACATAAAGACATATGATTACGCCATAGCCTTTTGTAAATTTAGAGTAAATGCATTTATCTGCATTATTATGTACAAATCTATTTGAAAGTATAGTACTATTAAACTTTTCATGCCATTGCTTTGGAGCTTGTTTTAATCCATAAAGAGATTTGATTAGTTTACAAACCTTCATTTCATTTTCAGGAAGTATAAAACCTTCAGGTTGCTCCATATATATTTCTTCATTAAGATCTCCATTTAAGAAGGCAGTTTTAACATTCATTTGATTTACATGTAATTTATGAATGGAAGCCAAAGCCAAAAGTGTTCTTATGGATGTTATTCTTGCTACCAAGGCGTAAGTATCAAAATAATCTATGCCTTTTTTTTGCGTAAAACCTTTGGCAACTAGTCTAGCTTTAAAGGTTTGCACTGAACCATTTGTGTTATATTTTCTTCTAAATACCCATTTACAACCTATGGGTTTTGATCCAGGAGGAAGATCAATCAAAACCCATGTTTTGTTTGATAAGATTGAATTCATTTCATCATTTATTGCTTCTTTCCAAAAAGCTACATCCCTTGAAGATATAGCTTTTTTAAATGTTTTTGGATCATCTTCAACGTTTAACAAAATAGGTATCTTTTTACACACTTTGGTTTTACTTCCTTCCATAAGGAATGCTAATGCTTGTGAGTCAACAAAATCTAGATCTAAGTGCTTTCTTTTTATAGCTCTTTGACTTCTTCTCAGCTCAATTTGAGTATCATCCCTTTTTTTTTTACTGAATGTATTATGAGAAGTCATATCACTTTGGTCACAACTTGGAATTAAGACATTTTGTTCATAATCTTTATTATTATAGTTATACATAAATTTATTTTCAATAAATTCAACATGTATAAACTCTACAATAATATTTGATTGTAAATCTAAAATTTTATATGCTTTAGAATGTTGGGCATAGCTAACAAAAATGCCTTTTATTGCTCTGGGTTCAAGCTTTGTTCTTTGTTATTCAGAAACTTTATAAAAAGCCAAGCACCCCCACAATTTAAGATATTCCAAGTTTAGTTTTCTTCCATTCCAAAGTTCATAAAGTGAGACCTTAATATTTTTGGAAGGAACTTTATTCAGTATATGACATGCTGTTAATAAGACTTCTCCCCATAAATCGTGTGATAGATGTGCATTTAATAACATAGCATTTGTCATATCAACCAAAGTTCTATTTTTCCTTTCAGCTAATCCATTTTGTTGTGCTGAATAAGGAGCACTTTTTTTATGTATCAAACCATTTTCTTCACAAAAATTATCAAATTTTGTAGGAAAATATTCTCCTCTTCTATCACTTCTTAGAATTTTGATTTTTCTACCTTTTTGGTTTTCCACAACACATTTATATTCTTTAAATTTCTGAAAAGCTTCATGTTTTGTTTTAATTAAATAGACATAAGTGAACCTAGAATAATCATCTATGAAAGTTATAAAATATCTTTTTCCTCCTCTAGTTAACTTTCCATTTAATTCACATATATTAGAATGCACAATATCTAATAATTATGAGTTTCTTTTTACACTACGAAAAGGTTTCTTTGTCATTTTTGCTTGTATACATATTTCATATTTTTCCTAGTGCTCATGTTTGCATGCAATATAACCATATTTAGACATAAATTTCATGGAACCAAAATTTAAGTATTCTAATCTAGCATGCCATAATAAAGAATTAGACTTAATAGTATAAGCAGAAATTATATTTATTTCATCAATACTGAACTTGTACATGCTATTACAAAAGTATCTTTTTCCTACAAATAGGCCACCCTTGGATATTATTACATTATCAGATTCGATTACAATTTTAAAACCTTTATTTGCAAGCAAAGAAGCAAAAACTAAATTCTTTCGAATTTTAGGAACATGGAATACATTAAGTAATGTCAACTTTTGTCCAGAAGTGAAGTTCAACTCAACAGTCCCTTTTCCTTCAACTTTGGTTGTAACATGATTTCCCATCAAAATATTTTCTGATTTATTAATTTTCATGTATGTCTTGAACAAGTTTTTGTCATTGCATACATGAATTGTAGCACCAGAATCTAGCGACCAATCTTTACTTTTATTGGAATCAACAGCCATGTTCAATTCTATTACCATTCCAATATTCATTGTCGAAACCATAGCAACCAATTCATTGACAGCCTCTTCTATTATGTTTGCTTTTTCAGGATTTATAGAACCAAAATTCTTTCCTGCCTTCCTTGATCTGCATTCACTAATCATATGGCCTTTCTTTCCACAATGGAAACATTTTATATTTTTCTTATCTTTTTTCTTAAAGGCCTATCTTGAAACTTTCTATGCAAATGACTTGAATTTCATAGAATTCTTTCCAAAATTTTTAGAATTCTGACTCACAAGATTCACCTTCGAATCAGAGGGCTGAAATAGCGTATCATGAGCACGTGTTTCACATTCTATTTGCATCTGAGTCATGAATTGCTCTATTGATAGAGACTCCATAGAATGCAGAACCTTTTTTTTATAGTTATTCAAAGATTGAGGCAATTTAGAAAGAATTGCACCTATTTATAGCGCATCAGGAACCTTAACCTCAAGGTCTTTTAGTTTTGAACTAAAATTTGTAAATCATGTACTTGATCCATGATAGGCAGATTGTTACTTATCTTAAACTCAAAATACTTTAAAGATAAAAATTTGTTAGTACCTATTTTTTCGTTTTTATAGGTAGTTTCCAAGGTTTCTCAAATTTCTTTTGGAGTTTTCAGATTGGAGTAGAGATCATATAGATGATCTGTCAAAGTGTTTGAAATGTGTCCACGACATATCAATTCATCTTCTTCACATTTTTTTCTCTCTGCCTTTTGTGCATCAAAGTCTTCAACAGTCGGTTCTGGAAGTACAGTAAGAGTTAGATCTAGAACATAATAAACCTTCAAGGCTGTGAGCAAAAACACCATCTTATCTCTCCAGCGGGTGAAATTGGTTCCATCAAACCGATCAAGTTTGATGAATTCTTGATTCATAAGTTGAAATCTTGAATTTGAATTAGACTTCATTGAACACAACTCTTTAAAATTGTTAGAAAATTAGTAGAAGAAGAAAAGAGAAGAAAGTAAGGCTTGAGGCGTGCTGTAACATACTTTCTTTAAAGAGTTGTTGCCTACTATGGGGATTCGTACTATGGGGATTCGTAGACAATGACTCTCCAGGATACAACAAGCCTTTTTGCAGAATGTTTTTTAATGAATTCTGATTTGGAAGTATGTTCTTTTATAAACAGTAACAGGTTGTGTTTGTTGTCTTTCAACATATGCGTTTTTTTTATTTTCAACAGATGTGTCTGTACTGTTTTAACAGATGTATCTGTTGTATTTCAACAGATGTATCTGTTGTATTTCAACAGATGTATCTGTTGTATTTCAACAGATGTATCTATAACTTTCAATAATTGTGTTTATTGTAAATACTTATTATTTATTTATTTTTATTTTATTATTTTTTAAGAGTTATATTTATTCTTAAATAGTCACACCTGAATACTTATCTTCCAACAAATATTACAAACTATTCGACAGTGCGTTGGGGTTTGGGGCGTGACAGAGGGGCCATGACGAAAAATTGGTGATGGTTGCACGGTCAGGACCCTGATTACCTGCAGAGTTTACTGTCAACACGCCGTTTCTCATGGCATGAAACGCTCCAATTGCAATAGAATCGTTGAAATAGTCTTTAGGAGTTGCTGCTCCTATTGAAAGAGATATAATGTCAACCCCATCTGCAATTGCTTCATCAAAAGCTGCCAGAATGTCAGCATCATAACAACCATCAGACCAGCAAATCTTGTACAAGGCAATACGTGCCGATGGAACCCCTCCAAGAGCTGTTCCCAAGGCAAAACCAAACAGGCTTGCCCTGTTAACCAACCCTCCGGCTGCTGTTGATGCAGTATGAGTCCCATGGCCACTAGTATCTCGAGGAGAAACAATGTCATCTGGGCCAAATAACCCATCGCTCCGGTAATGCTGTGCTCCAATGATCTTACTGCATTTGGATTCCGGACAGCAATATTTGTCAAACTTCAGACAGTACTTTGACTGACTCTCCAAAGACTATAATAACAAATATTTATGTAAGATGCATACTTGTTGCAAGTGAAATTGCCACCTGCTGTTTGACAATTGCCTTTCCATTTGCTGGGAGGTGGACCAAATCCTTTGTCATTAAAACTTTCAGATTCCGGCCAGATTCCAGTGTCTAAAACTCCAATGATTACATCACTTTCCGAAGCTGATCTTTCCACTTATTGGGAGAACCCCTTGACGTCCCATGACCTTGTTGTATGGAGGTCTCTCTTTTCATTCGGAAACACAGATACCACACCATTCATTCCTGAACGTCGAAAGATGGTGTTAACTGATTTCAAGAAAACTATTAGAAAAGTGATCTTCATTTGGATGATGAAAAGCTGAGTTGGTTGTTGAAGAGGAGAAAACCAGATAGCGGGCTGCAACGGTAACTTGAAGTTCTGAAGTAGCGATTGGTGTCAAAACGCAGCAAGCAGGAGTCGTTTTTACTTTACTGAATTTTTTGTTAATGAAACGTTGCAGGAGTCTGTCGTTTTACTGAGTCTTCTTTTATGTTGTTACTCATACGATGTCGTTTACTATTTCTTGTAAGGCTTTAAGCCAAGTTTGGTTCAGTTTCTTATGTGCTCAGACTTATTAGGACTTCAGGTTTAGAGCTGGGCTTCAGCTGCCTGATGTTCATGTAATCTTTTTCTTCATCATTTCTTCTGTAAAGCTGCAATTTCACTTTCCCAAAAACGAAATGGTGAAAGATTCATATGAGTTTATTGCATTGATGAGGGTAAATACATAGTAAAGTTATTTATAAGATACTATGATATTTCAAATAAATACAATGATGGGACTCCTCACTTTGTGTACACCATCATCCCATTCCAAAGAAGCAGAAACTATAGCTTTATCTGTTGTTCCTTCAATTGCTAGCTCAAATGATAGCTTTTGCCCGAGAGATGTGAATGACAGAACATTAGGATTAACTTGTATCTTAAGTGCTCCTGCTGGAGCAGTAACTGTTGCTGTATATGTAGACATTGGTGATCCCACATTTGTGACAGTCCTGTTGAAGGTGCGGCTAACTGGTTTCAAGGGTGAGGTAAAAAGAGCAAACGAAGGATAGTTTAGATCCCAAACTGTTCCATTCGTAGCTTCAGAACAAGTAGCATTATCCCTAGTGACTAGTTGTAGAAACCGAGTGCTATATCCTTGTCCGCATAAAAATTTTATGTAGTCAACTTCCTCAGAATCATATACCAGACCAGGATTGACAGCCTTGATAGGATTCAGATTGCCTGAGCCGTATGCAAATTCAGCATCCAAGTTAATACCGGAACTCATAGGGAAGGCTGAAAGGAAACATTCCAATCGGGAAAATTAACTGCAGTCAGTGAGATTCTGTAGTTTAGGGAGACAGTAGTAGAGTAGTACTCATAGCTATTACCGGTGGTCATAAGGGCAGATTTGATAGCAGCAGGAGACCATGTGGGATGAAATGATTTAACGTAGGCAGCTGCTGCAGAAACATGGGGGCAAGCCATTGATGTTCCTGAGATAATGTTGAATGGCTCGAATCTGTTATCGCCTTTAATTTCAGAAACAGGGGAAATTAAGGACCATGCGGCTAGAATGTGGACTCCTGGTGCAGATAAATCTGGCTGTAATTGTTAACAACAATTTAATGTAATAATCAGTCATATAGAAGGGTATATGTACATAAAGATTAATTTTTCATCAACTTACCTTGAGTATGTCAGGTGTAATTGGATTTGGACCCCTTGATGAGAAAGAGACTACATAAGGAGCCAGTGAGTCATTAGCCTCATTACTCTTAAATATAGTTGCAGTTGGGGTACTGTAATTTGTTTCAAGAAGATATAGATAAGTGTTAGAAAATTTTTTGTTACCTTTACAATAGAAAGTTGTGTAAAAACTATACTTGATTAATTATATAAAAAAGGAACAGAAAATTTCTTCTTGTGTTGCTACCTTGTCGAGTTTATATATGCAAAAATCTTGCTGCCATCAACCAGATCAAGGTAAGATGCAGGTAAAGGAAACGAGCGAGCATTGTCATTCGGAAGCTGGTCTCGCATCACTGTACCAACTGCACCAGCAGAAAAAGGTCCTCTCCCCCGGCTTAGCGTATCACAAAGAACAATCTTACCCTTTACCAAATTTTGATCCAGTGAATTCTGAAAGCAAAACCTGTGCTTCAAGAATCAATTCCATAATCAGATATTATGAGTATGATCTTTCTCATACTTGTATTTCCATTTAATGGTAAGTCTTATATTAGTTTCAAGCTTCTTATCACTAGATTTTTAAGAAAAAATGGCTTGGTTTCTGATATTACCTGGCAAAAGACCTTGTTGCATTAGGACTGGCTGCATCTCCACCATAAATCATAGGGTACATTTTATTCTGGAGATCAAAGGTGTTTATCGATACCCCCTGGATACAAGCCAGATAAGCAAACATATATTCAAACGAAAAGGCATTATAGTTGCAATAATGGATCTAAATGCATTTTATTAACAAGGAAATCCAATTGTGATTACACATAGCTTAACTGGTTACTTGACAGTCATACTTCTTTAAAGAGGATCTCTCTGGTTTCACTTCCTCATCTCCAAATTAAACTTAGTTAGCAATATTTATTTTTACCTAGGAGGATTGCATCAATATCAATGATATTACCTCATAAATCTTACTGTTGCCAAGCTGCACCTTGGTGAAAAACTTGCGGTCTATCGTGCTAGCAGCCACAGCAAGGGACCATGGTGAAAAATTTGAGATGGTAGAACGTTCGGGGCCATCATTTCCTGCAGAAATTACTGTCAATACACCATTTTTCATGGCATGAAAGGCTCCGATTGCAATAGGATCTCTGAAGTAGTCTTCAGGACTATGTCCTCCAACTGAAAGAGAAATTATGTCAACCCCATCTGCAATTGCATCGTCAAATGCTGCAAGAATATCAGCGTAATCGCAACCATCTGACCAACAAATTTTGTAAGCAGCTATACGTGCTGATGGGACCCCTCCTCGAGCTGTTCCTGAGCCAAAACCAAACAGGCTTGCCCTGTCAACTAACTTCCCTGCTGCTGTTGATGCCGTATGAGTCCCATGGCCATCAGAGTCTCTCGGAGAATTGATGTCATTTGGGCCAAAGAATCCAACACTGCGGTAATATTGTCCACCTATGATCTTACTGCATTTGGATAGCAATATTTGTCAGACAATTCAAGCACTAATCAGATTGATGACTCTCCAAGACCATATACAAATTTATATTCATGTTTTTAAGATGCATACTTGTTGCAAGTGAAATTGCCACCTGCAGTTTGGCAACTGCCTTTCCATTTCTTGGGAGGTGGACCAAGTCCTTGGTCATTAAAGCTTTCAGATTCAGGCCAAATCCCGGTGTCTAAAACCCCAATGATAACATCACTTTCCAGAGCTGCTCTTTCAACTTGTTGGGAGAAGCCCATAAAGTCCCATGATCTTGTTGTATGGAGGTTTTTCTTTTCATTCGGAAACACAGATACTACACCATTCATTCCTAAAACGTCCAAAGATGGGTTAAACTGTTTCAAGAAACAAAGATCATGGTGAAATCATGCTCACTTACCAGCCATTTTTCGTGCCTCTTCCTCCGTTAGCTCCACCACAAACCCATTAAAACTCCTTTTGTAGCTGTATAGCACTGACTTCTTAATAACATTACTGCATTCATTCCGTTTGAATAGTCAAGTCAATGTTTCGGCAATGCAAATGTGACAGCAATGAGTATTTCCTTATACCTGCCATAGACATCTTGTAGCATGCTGCTATGAAGCACGGAAGTGGAAGTTCCATCACTAGGCCGGTCTCCCATGTACACAATATAGCTCTACAAGTTCAAAGGTACAAAAACAAAGTTCATCAAAAAAGGAGAAATAAGTTAAAGCCATGATTGTTTTAGGCATTATCGGATATGATGAAACAGATGACTGAAAAAATATGCAAATGGAAAACCCAATTAATCAATATACATAAATATTACCTTTCTATTAGTATTGGATTGAGAATGAGATGCTGCCCTGCTAGTAAGCAGAGCCAAGAGAACGCCATGGAGTAGAAGGCGGGGAAGAAGGTATTTTCTGCCTTTCATTATTGGAAATATGGTCTCATACAGACTTTTCCAAGTACCAGGCTGGAAAATGTGTTTTGTCCAAGTGTTAGCTATGCATATTTATAGATTCAATAAATGAGAATTTTCTTCTGTCTAGATTTTTTTTCTTATGGATATGGATATCCCAAGTTCAACAACCATGCATATGGATTTTAATAGACATGCAATTATTAAATTGGAACCACCAAGATGATGTAAGCACTTGACCTCGACCTCGACCTTGACCTCGACCTCGACTTTTGACAGTCTTGCCCAGAAGAAGGGTAATGCTTGAAGTGAGGACCTAAGAACTTTCCTGACTAGCTACTGAAGAAAAAAGTTAAACAAGCCACTTTAATATAATATACCCATATCCTAAACGACAAAGAGGGAGAAAAAGTTTTTATTTAAATTGTCCCAAAATTAAAGTTACATGTTTATTTGCGGTGTCATAGGCTCACAGCCCTTTTTCCACATTTGTTTTTCTTCTATCACAACAAGACCAGGGAATTTGCAGTGTGAAAAGAAAAGAGTAAAAGTTATCAAAGACTAGCTTTGAATTCAATCTGTTTTAGTAGAAGAGAAATAGGATAAATTATCAAAAATTTTTGATAATTCATAACTAGGATATTGAAACAAATGCAGTGATGGGACTCCTGACTTTATGTACGCCATCATCCCATTCCAAGGAAGCAGAAACTATAGATTTATCTATTGTTCCTTCAATGGTTAGTGAAAACGATAGCTTCTGCCCGAGAGATTTGAATGACAGAACATTAGGATTAACTTGGATTTTAAGTGCTCCTGCTGGGGCAGTCACATTTGCTCTATATATAGACATTGGTGATCCCACATTTGTGACTGTCCTGTTGAAGACACGGCTAACAGTTGTTGAGGCTGAGGTAAAAAGAGCAAAGGAAGGATAGTTTAGACCCCAAACTGTTCCATTGGTAGCTTCAGAACAAGTAGTATTATCCCTAGTGACTAGCTGTAGAAACTGAGTCCCATAGCCTTGTCCGCATAAAAATTTTATGTAGTCAAGTTCCTCAGAATCATATACTAGACCAGGATCGACAGCCTTGATAGGATTCAGATGGCCTGATCCGTATGCGAATTCAGCATCCAAGTTAATGCCAGAACTCATAGGGAAAGCTGCAAGGAACATTCCAACCGGGAAAATTAATTACAGTCAGCGAGATTTAGTAGTTCAGGGAGACAGTAGTAGACTGGTAGTCATAGCCATTACCAGTGGTCATAAGGGCAGATTTGATAGCAGCAGGAGACCATGTGGGATGAAATGATTTAACGTAGGCAGCTGCTGCAGAAACATGGGGGCAAGCCATTGATGTTCCTGAGATTATGTTGAATGGCACAAATCTGTTATCGCCTTTAGTTTGAGAAACAGGGGAAATTAAGGACCACGCAGCTAGAATGTGGACCCCTGGTGCAGATATATCTGGCTGTAATCATTAACAACAATTTAATGTAATAATCAGTCATATAGAAGGGTATATGTACATAAATATTAATTTTTTATCAACTTACCTTGAGTATGTCAGGTGTAATTGGATTCGGACCCCTTGATGAGAAAGAGACTACATAAGGAGCCAGTGAGTCATTAGCCTCCTTACTCTTAAATATAGTTGCAGTTGGGGTACTGCAATTTATGTTGAAAGTGTATAACTATCTGTTAGATGATCTTCATTTATGATAGAAAGGGGTATAAATTTATACTCAATGAAATTGACAAAATGAAAAATCTTGTGTTCCTACCTTGTCGAGTTTACATATACAAAAATCTTGCTGCCATCAACCAGGTCAAGGTAAGATGCAGGCAAAGGAAACAACCTAGCATCATCATTCGGAGCATTGTCCCGCAGCACTGTACCAACTGCACCAGCACGGAGTGGTTCTCTCCCGGAGACTAGCCTATCACAAAGAACAATTTTGCCCTTCACCAAATTGCGGTCCAACGAGTTCTGAAAGCAATTCCTGTGATTTAAGAATCAATCCGATAATCAGATGTCATGCTTTATGTTTCTCATACTTAGATTTGGCATTTAAACAAGAAATAATGTCTACTCAAATCTTTTTGTTTTTTGCTGTTTGTGTGAGTATGGATACCAGTAATATTTCTGTTTACTGATGACTCTCATTTTTGTCCACATGCACACCATGAAAGAATGGAAGATGTTTCTGATATTACCTGGATGAAGCCCATGTAAAGTTTCCAGTAGTGTTGGGTGCACTTCCACCATGAATTATAGGGTACATTTCATTCTTGAGATCAAATGTATTTATTGATACACCCTGGACAAATGCCAGATAAACAAACATTCAGAATCTAGCTTAACTGGTTACTTCGGTGGTCAACTTGTCATACTTCTTTTTAAAAGGATCTATCTGGTTTTAATTCCTTGTTTCCAAACCCTCTAAAAGTTTTGCTTTTACTTAATAGGATAGGGACAATTAATGGCATTACCTCATAAATCATATTGTTTCCAAGCTGGACCTTGGTGAAAAACTTTCGGTCTATGGTGCTAGCAGCCACAGAGAGGGCCCATGGCGAAAAATTGGTGATGGTTGCACGGTCAGGGCCCTGATTACCTGCAGAGTTTACTGTCAACACGCCGTTTCTCATGGCATGAAAAGCTCCAATTGCAATAGAATCGTTGAAATAGTCTTTAGGAGTTGCTGCTCCTACTGAAAGAGATATAATGTCAACCCCATCTGCAATTGCATCATCAAAAGCTGCCAGAATGTCAGCATCATAACAACCATCAAACCAGCAAATCTTGTACACGGCAATACGTGCCGATGGAACCCCTCCACGAGCTGTTCCCGAGGCAAAACCAAACAGGCTTGCCCTGTTAACCAACCCTCCGGCTGCTGTTGATGCAGTATGAGTCCCATGGCCACTAGCATCTCGAGGAGAAACAATGTCATCTGGGCCAAATAACCCATCGCTCCGGTAATACTGTGCTCCTATGATCTTACTGCATTTGGATTCCGGACAGCAGTATATTTGTCAAACTTCAGACACTAGCTTGACTGACTCTCCAAAGACTATAAAAACAAATATTTATGTGTGTAAGATGCATACTTGTTGCAAGTGAAATTGCCACCTGCTGTTTGACAATTGCCTTTCCATTTCCTGGGAGGTGGACCGAATCCTTTGTCATTAAAGCTTTCAGATTCAGGCCAGATTCCAGTGTCTAAAACTCCAATGATTACATCACTTTCCGAAGCTGATCTTTCCACTTGTTGGGAGAACCCCATGAAGTCCCATGACCTTGTTGTATGGAGGTCTCTCTTTTCGTTCGGAAACACAGATACCACACCATTCATTCCTGAACGTCAAAAGATGGTGTTAACTGATTTCAAGAAAGCAAGATCATGGGTGAAACCATGCTCACTTACCAGCCATTTTACTTGCTTCTTCCTCCGTTAGCTGGACCACAAATCCATCAAAACTCCTCTTGTAGGTACAGAGCACTGACTTCATGTCAAACTCGCTGAATCCATTCAAATTTTTTGCACAGTCAAGGCCTTGGTTCACAGTTCACCTCAACATATATATTTTAACAATTTTTAGTCATATGCTTTCTATTCTTCTCTGTGCCCCCTCCGTCTCCCACTTCTTCTTCAACTTTACATTGACAGAAAGTTATAGTAATAGAACTTTATAGTATGATCTGATAATTCATATGAACTAAAGTTTCATATTTTCTCTGCTGTATTTTGCATATCTATTTCATTTTTAGTCCCACAGAGTGAAAAAAATCTGTTTTCACTGAAAATGTATCAGCAATTACTTAAATCACCATTGATTCATTACCTGCCGAAGGCATCTTGGAGCATGCTATTGTGAAGTGAGGATGTGGAACTCCCACCGCTAGGTTTTTTTCCCATGTACACAATATAACTCTGCAAGTTCACAAAAGGTACAAGAGATTGAAGTTTATCAGCAATGAATCAATTTGTTCTGGAAAATGAGATATAAGTTAAAGAAATCCCATTCTTGCTTTGTGCCAATGATCATCAAAACCATGAAAGGATGATTAAAAATGAACGTAAAACATTGCCTTTCTATCGGGTTGAGATGCTGCCCTGATAGTAATCAGAGCCAAGATAAGGCCATGGAGGAGAAGGCAGGGAAGAAGAGATCTTTTGCCTCCCATTGGAAGAATGATCAACCGAAAACTTTTCTAAGTATGCTGGACACTGTTTTTTCAAGTACTAGTTATGGATTTTTATAGTCAATGAGCATAAGGCTTTTAGACTAATTCCCACAAGCTATTTGTATTAATTAATATTTTGTTAATGATTTCTTCACGAAATCCATTTCCGGCTGATTATTTTATGGTTCAATTAAATCTAATACATTTTGTATCTTTAATGACTACTTAAAAATGATTCAAGTGAGGTGCAACAATCCATAGAGGCATCAAGATAATAAAATAATATGAATAAATAAAACCAAGTAAACTACAAAAAACAATTTTATATTTATGGATAACTTTTGCCTAATTGCAATGTCACGCCAAGCATTACAAGATAAGAGATTTTGGACAGTTTTTAATGGCGAACGTTGCATATATGATCAAATTAGTCTTTTGGAGAGAGGTAATGCCGTAACAGTAACACTGTGCTACATCCTTCTCTACAATTGAAAATTAAAATTGGGAATACAATAAAGTTTCATGCAATAATCACCTGATGATAAGTAAAAGTCAATTGAAGAATTGCTCAAATGTCAGGTTTTCTAGAGTGAGGGAATTGTATAAGCATTTACCTAACCTAATCTGCCAATTGGCTTTGAACGAATAAAACTTGGACATAATCATCAGTCTTCTTCCAAACGTGTATATTCTAGAAAAAATAATCATCAGTCTTCTTCCAAATTTATATATTCTAGAAGTGGAAAGTGAGGTTTTTCCCATTGATTACATATGTTTTTGCGATATAAAACGACTTGGACAAGTAATCAGTCAATTCTCTAGATCAATTAGGCAATGAAAGTCCGAAACAGGAAGAAGAACAATGGCATCCCAACTGTCAAAAATTAATAGTCAATTCCATTAAAAAGGCATGCTGCTGGACGTCATAGTTTTGGCAGGCCTTATCGCAAGCTTATTCATGAATGTTGTCTGAGTATTTTTGTCTGGTTTTAGCCTGAAATAAACAAAGCAAAAGACATGACCCAATCATAATTCTATGCTTCCACTCTATCCTTGGTCATCCTCCACCCTGTTATGACAACACAATCCTCCTTGTCTGTAAGTTTCTGCATCAGGTGCACCGGTTGACCAAAAGGATATGATCCTTAGCTCCATTGGCAAATGAATGAGAACCCGAACAAATAATCTTGCATAGACCACAGTCCAGAATACGTAACTACCCTTGCTAGCTCCCCTGTTTGTTCTTCAGCACAACCAACTTGATCAACATGGTCCAACCTGATCTGTCAGAAGTGATCCTGTCTACGATAACTGTCAAGAATCTTTGTTGGATCTTTTCTTATTTTTTGTCTGTATTAAATTGTGGGTTAATGCTTACACCAAACCTGTTTGATATATATCTATATATAGACTCAGCATTAAAAAAAATATCTTGAAAAACTAAAAAATTTGATAAAAGAAAAAATTGATAAACCCGTAATGACAAATCAAGAAACTACGTACAACATTAAAAATCTCATTTTCGATAAATATGAAACCTTATGCCAAAACAAAAAACAAAAGAAGAACTACATATAGAAATAAAAAATGTAAGACAAGAAATCTCTGAACTTAAAAAAAAACAACTAAAAATAAAATACCAGGTTGAAAGCTTAATAAATTCAGAAAACCAGATAGAACGGTCCTCCTCATATACAGAATCAGAGCAACAAAAATCACAAGAATACATGATGATTCTTACATAAGTATCAATACAAAGATATCTAATCAAAACACATCTTTTAATCAATGATGAATTTCAAACAGAAATGATAGCACTTTTTGACACGGTGCAGATCAAAACTGAACTGTATCAAAGAAGGAATAGTTCCAACAAAATATTATGATAAAATATCAGAATGACTAAAAACTGCCAACGGTGGTAAACTCAAATTTACATACAAAATTCCTAATGCAGAAGTATGCAATCAGGGAATCAAATTTAAAACTCTTTTTTTAATGGTTAAAAACATAACCCAAGATGTCATTTTAGGTACTCCATTCATATCATTACTAAAACTATAAAAGGTTACAAATCAGGGAATTCTACCAAAATACTAAAAACTAAGATAATTTTTCCTTTCATAGAAAAACCAACAATAAAAAATATTAACTTACTAAAATATTTGTTAGTACACACAAACCAACTCAATTTCTTAATCAATCATAAACAAAGACAAATTGCTTATTTAAAAGAAGAAGTTTCTTTTAAAAGGATAAATGAACAATTAACTAATAAAGAAATCCAACAACAAATTGGATAAATTAAGAATGAAATAGAAAAAATAATTTGTTCTGATATCCCCAGTGCTTTTTGGGATAGGAAAAGACATGAGGTAGAAACTGATTTTGGATCTAGAGACTACTAGTCCATTCCTTTTGATAATATTAATAAAGATTTTGAGATGTTTGAAGTGTTTCTCTAGATCTTCATAGAATACTAAAACATCATCAATGTAAACAATAGTAAATTGGAAATATAGGTTGAATATTTCATTCATTATCTTTTGGAATTCTTATAGTGCATTTTTCAAGCCAAAAGCATAACATTCCATTCATACTATCCAAATGAAACAACAAGTATTATTTTATATCTCTTACTTTCTTTGATTTGGATTTGCCAAGATCCAGATTTCATGTCAAATTTTGAAAAAATATTTGCATTACATAGTTTTTGCTAAAGATCTTTTTCATTTGGGATCAAAGATCTAATCTATTGTAATGCTTTATTTAATGGTTTATAATTAATTACTAATCTTGATATCTCTCTTTTTAATTTTACATTCTTTAAAATGCAAAACAGCTCCAAGGTGAATTACTTTTTCCTATAAGGCTTTTCTTTAATAAATATTGAATTTTTTTTTTTACAAAATTCTTCCATTTCTTTATTCATTTGGATTGGTCGTGCTTTTATAGGTATTTGCTTTTCATTAAAATCTTTTTGACGAGGTAATTCTACCTCATGTCCCTCACTGTCTTTTGTAATGGCTTTTAATGTTTTTTGTTGTTGATTTGTAGTGAGATAATTATCCCACCAGCCTTTCAGTTGTCCAGTAAATCTAACAATTAAAAGATTTGCTATCGAATGATCTATAATTTGACCTGTTTGGTCTTGAGTTTTTTATACATTAGAGACCATTTTCATTTGTTGTAGTGTGCTAAGGATGTTGTATTCAAACATTCTATCAATGTTTTATTCATAAATTGTATTAGTATTATATTTATTCTGAAACATTGATTTTTCTTCTATATTTAATTCAGGTGTTGTGATTCTTTGACTTAGCCAACAATGTCCAGACCCCATTAATCATGAAATTTTTAACCGTCCAATGGGCGAAGAAAATGTAATTCAATCTTTCCCTATAAATAAATTTAATAAAAGAAAACAAAAATTATTTAAAAGTGGCTGAGTTTAGCTGGTTAGGTCCCACTGAAAGACCGTTTTAAGCGCCTTTTCATCCGTTATTCTGTTTTTTCTCTTTGGCTATGGAAAGCATGCTTCCTTTCTCTTCTCTTCTCTTCTCTGCTTTCCCTTCTCCTTCTCCTTCTCCCGAGCCTTTCTCTCTCGCCATGCAAGAACTTTCAGCATAGACAACACCAGGTTTCTGAATTTCACTGATCACCCCTTTCTGTCAATAATCAATTTTAATCAATCCTCATTTTATGGTTAGTCTATTGTTTTCAAACCTTGTTTTTTTCTCAAGAAAAGGTCTTGACAGAAACGGGGAAGAAGAAGAAGAGGAAAAAGAAAAGAAAAGAAACTGATGCATTGCTTTTTCTCTTCTTTTTCATTGGAAATATATAACAATGTTAAGCTTAAGCCTAGCTTGGATTGTTTGATATAATGAAATTTAATTCATTGTTTTTCCTTTTTGTTTTTTTTGGGATTGAGCAGGTTTTTGGATACCATAAGAGATTGTGTAAATGGCATATAAAGTGGATCATGAATATGACTATTTATTCAAGGTTGTATTGATTGGAGATTCGGGTGTGGGAAAATCTAACATTCTTTCGAGATTTACGAGAAACGAGTTTTGCTTGGAATCCAAGTCAACTATTGGTGTCGAATTTGCAACAAGGACTCTTCAGGTTGGCTTTTATTTATACATATATGTTTTGTTGACAATTTTTCTACTGGTCATTGCTGCATCATTCTCACTGTATGATTCTGATATTTTCCATTAATTTAGACACTAAATTTGTGAATCAAACGGCCGAACAATGTTGATGAAATCTGAATTCCAAAGGAAAAAAAATTCTTTGTACTTTTCCTTGAAGTAAGTCTTAATTTCTTCTCAGGCAAGCAAGACTATATGCATTAGGGCAACTAGCCATTGATGAAAATAGCCAGACATACTTCTTACTGCACCTTAAGTAAGTACAATTAATGAGATATGTTGTCATTTGAGTATGGAAGAGTGGAATTACTACCAGCATCTGATGTCATTTTAAGACTTTGAGTCCTGTTCTTCTTTTCTATTTTCTTTTATCAGTATGCTAAGACACATTTCTTAAATTTTGCACATTGTTTTGGGAAGTTGAGATATAGCAGTCTTTTTTCCATTCAAGTTCATTTGGAATTATCCCAAAAATAATGAGACATGGGGAAGAACAAATTTGGTCAAGGGAAGAGAAGTCAGGGATTGAGAAGATATTCTATGCTAGACTTTCATCTAGTATTTTGATTAGCGTATTTCTGCCTGAGCTTAGGAGTTGTTTCTTGCATTTCAGGTAGAAGGGAAGACAGTTAAGGCACAGATATGGGATACAGCCGGTCAAGAGAGGTACCGTGCCATCACCAGTGCTTACTATAGAGGCGCAGTCGGGGCGCTTTTGGTTTATGACATAACTAAGAGGCAAACCTTTGACAATGTCCAGAGGTGGCTGCGTGAACTGAGAGACCATGCAGATTCAAACATTGTCATTATGATGGCTGGAAACAAGTCTGATCTGAATCATCTTAGAGCAGTCTCATCAGAAGATGCAGAAAGCTTGGCTGAGAAGGAAAGTCTCTCGTTCCTCGAGACTTCAGCACTGGAATCTTTCAATATTGAGAAAGCATTCCAGACAGTTTTATTGGATATTTACCAGATAATCAGCAAAAAGGCATTGGCAGCACAGGAAGCAGCTTCCACCACTGGCCTTCCTCAAGGCACTACCATTAATGTGTCCAATCTGTCAGGAAATGAAAATAAGAGATCAGCTTGCTGTTCTACCTAGAAGGTAAAATTTTTTCTGTACAAGAGGCAACAGAAATGTTGCATTGCCAGCCAAATTTTGTGCCCCCTTGGGACAGACGTGAAAACCACTTTGTTTTTAAGATATATTCATCTCAGGGCAATGTAGCAACAGGTTTTTGCTTCATAAGTACAATATTAAGATGAAAATATGAGGATTTTGGCAGTCTCATGTTCTGATTTGGAATCCGCAGAGGGTTTCACGGGAAATTACCTAGTATATTTCTTAAGTATAGGCAAGGGAGAGGCAGAAGAAGTGTTGTAAGGCGTAGTACTTGATTCTGTTTTCATTTTTTCCTTTTTCCCTTTCCTGGCCTTGCTTTTGTTGATTCTTTGAACTTGCAATAAATCTTGTTGTTAATTATTCATGTTGTAAACTCCTTTCCTTTGGTTAAGTACATGAGCATGTGGTATGGATGAATTGTTGTTTGCAAATAGCAGACTTTAAACAAATCCCAATTCTTGCCTAATTAGTCATTAGACAGTTCAAACATTTATATTACTTGAATAACAACTAAGGGCTTCTTTTCGATATAAGAAGTACATTTTCTTTTATGATTCCTAGCAAGAGCAACTAATTTTCAGGGCCATAAAGAGAGGGAACCATTTTAAAGATGATGATGGGATGTCAGATGGAAGTTCCTGATGTCTGGGGATATCTTGGCCTGCTGCCATGGATTGAACATGGGATGGTCTCTGAAGAGTGTTTAACTTGCTTATCAGCTACTGTAGTTGTAATAAGGTTTCACTTCTCAAGATATTTAATATACATTCAATTCCTCAGTTAAGGGTTTCTTTAACTGAGACATAACCCAATCTGTAGTCACAATATCAGATCCTTTTCTTCAAGCTACAAAAGTAAAAGAAAATGAGATGTGGAGTCTTCTTCACAACTTTAATCTCTGCTTTTCCTTTTGTTTTGTTTATCCTTTCTGCATCCAACAAATTTCATAGTACTAGATTTTAGCTGAGATTAGTTTCAGGTACTTAGCACCGAAAAAAAGTTGAAAATACCTGGTTCATGGAGTTATTTCTAAGTTGAAGATTCTTTATTCAAAGCAAGGGCATATTACATGACTGTCTGCTCAAGAGAGCCTCACATTTTGATGTCAAAAAAGGGAAAGGCTGTAGAAATTTGGAGTCAAAGAGGGTGAACACTGAACACAACAACTCACAACCAAACTTTACCATCTCTAGAGAATTTATTCCACTGTCACCAGCTATTCGTTTTTGGTCCTTTATTATTATCTTAGGCATCCACAAGAAAAAAGATTTTCTAATGTTTTCTTTTTTTACTAATGTCAATCTGCAGAACCTGACAGAATCCAGGGAAAATAGAAAGGGCAATCCCCCAACTTATGTTCTTGCAACTTCTGATTTTGCAGATCACTTTGAATATATGCCAATGACAAAGGATGAAAGTTTTTTAATCAAAGAGAATGGCATATGAATTTCTTTAGTTGAATATTATAAAGAGATTTGTCAAGGATCCCCACTTCCAACATTTAATCACGCAGCCATGGCTTGGGGACAGATTTTGCTCTTCCATCGCTTTGTTTTTTTTTGTTATCTTCTTCATGCATTCCATGAGGAATCCAATTAACAAAAGTTGAATTCTCCAAAGGTATGCTCTTAGGGGGGTAAAAGGAAGCTTCACATGAAACCTGGCTACTAAGACAGACTTGCATTTGCTCTATGGGGTAGGGCAACCAGGTTTCATTAAACATTAGTTCGAAGAGATAGGCTGAGAATCTAAGGAAATTATTGAGACGACTAGGAGAATCTGATTGTTCTGGCCTACATAATCTAGCATTAGAGATTTGATTAACTCTTTGGTTTAGAGCATTCTTCGAGATTAAAGTTGAACAAGATTATCATAAATCTGGCCCTTGAGCACTAAGAGTGGATGAAACCAACCTGTATTAAAGAATAAATTTTCAAAGAATCAGTTTGGAGACAGATCATTTGGCCAAGCTTTTTAGATAAACCAGCAAACAGTCTTGAGTTTTATAATCTTAAAGAATGGTGGAATCTTTCTGCATTTCACTGTCAAAAGAAATACACGGCTAGAGGAAAAAAGCAGTCAAAAGTTTTAACTAGCTTAAATAAGTATATATTTTTAAACTCTTCAGTAAGATAAAGGCCTTGAAGAATTTTTCCTAGGAAAAGCACTTGAGACCTATAGGCTAGTAAAGCATATAAAACCATACATGTACTCAATTACATACTGATACCATACCCTTTTTTCTTTGACCAGAAATTGCAAATCACTATCATACAATATCAAATTGGGTGCTCTGTTGTTTTAACAGATTTGTCCAGAAAGAGGATCAATCTAAGAATCTTATTTCCTATTTGAATGCTATCATCTCTCCATAGCATATAGACAAAAAGCCAGCTATCTGCCTTGGACAGGAAAACGATTGAGTGCCGAACTAGAAAACCTGTTACCATCCTCAAAATTTTCAGGCTTTCATCCTCCTCGTACATGATAAATCTAACATGGGTAAATCCCAAATGCTTGATTTGCCACTAATTCAAGAATACATGTTGACACATACTAGCCATATCTGCACATTGTGAAGCTTTATTTGTAACTGATATGGACAAGTATTCTTTGAATATTTGGGGTTTAATTAATGAAAAAGGGGAAAGAATATGGAACTAAATAAGCACACGGATACCTGTTCCATATGCATGTAACAGCGACATGTGAGTTTAATATCTAAAAAAAGTTAAGGAATAAGCCAGATAAGCCAAATAATAATTTTTGGTCTAAAATCTAACATGATGGAAAACCCATTACTTTTTAGTATAAAAGGCAGTACCAAGCATACCCTCAACTTACCATCAAAACTCTTTCTTTTTTAATTAGTAAACTTAAAATGGAGCAAGAAGCAAAGAGACAGGATGCTAAAGATGAAGGAAGAGATGAAGAGAAATGGGTTCATGATTCATCTGTTAATCATAAGGGAAAAGTTCCTCTAAGAGCTTCCACTGGTGTATGGAAAGCCTCTCTCTTTATCATTAGTAAGTATATCTATATTAAGCTTGCAATAGTTTCTACCAGCACAATATACCAAAACCTTGCTCTTTGACATATTCTTCACTGTTTTCTTACAATTATTTGGTGATTGTCAATCACCAACATGCTGTATTTCTAGTTCAGAAAAAGATTTCAGAGTCATATATAAAATGGAGACCATAGTAGGTTTCATGTCACAGTAATAATGTATAGTAACATAATGTCTAGGGACATAAATGTGCATGGATGAGGTCAGGGAAGCCTAATGTCTGCCTTTATCTTGACCAGCACTGTTTAATTATCGTTATCAACAGTCAGCTCACATGTGACATTAACTTCATTGAAGAAAAAAAAGGGCCAAATAACCAGTTGGCTCAAACATTTTTGTGAATTTTTCTTCTTTGCAAGGGTATGTTTGTGTGTTAGTGTCTGTCGCCAGGGGTAAGCATTTTGCCTCCATCAAGGTTGCCAAACCTTGTTGATATTTGACAGCTCTTTGCTTGAAATGAAATAAAGGAAGCTAAAAGACATTGGACTTACTATTTCAGGGTTGCTTCTCTCATAAATCTAGTAAACAAACTTGATCAAAAGAAGGAAATGATAACAAATAGAACGTTGAATTTTGGCCTCCAGGGTGCCTCCATGATTATGTGCAGACTGTAGATCAATCAGTCCTAACAACTGAGCTTATATCAGATATTTTCCAAGTAATAGTCTTCCGCACACCTATGCATTGATGAGAACAATTAAGTTTATTATAAGTTATTGATTGATAATAGGAAAAGTATTTAAGGGGAGCTAGTACATTAGTCCTAATAATCTCCTGCTTTCATCTTTGGCTAATTCTAATCCAATGGGTAAGAGTAATCGAAAGGGGTAGTCCTCCCCTTCATTGGACACTGCCTTACCCATAATGGTGATCCAAGTCCTTAGTTTCTAGTAAGTTAGAACCTTTATTTTCTTGCCTTAATTTTCAAAGCAAGGATTATCCTAATGTAGTGGACAGATCAGAATCCGTTTAGACATGAATCATCGATCTTGACTGTGCTTTGTAACTAATTACTAGAGGCTACTATTATGTGCAATGAGATCTGTAAACTTTTGGCAATCAAGGAAGGAAATTCAGAAAACTTTATTAACTCCCTGCCAACTTTTGGCCAGCAATTGAGTTTAGTGAAAGGCTAAGCTACTTTGGAATAGCAACAAATCTCATTTCATACCTAACCAATGTGCTTCATCAAGACCTGGAAACAGCTGCAAAGAATGTTAACTACTGGGCAGGAGTCACAACAATAATGCCTCTAGCTGGAGGGTTCTTAGCAGATGCTTACTTTGGCCGGTTCACAATGGTTCTGCTTTCATCCCTCATTTATCTCTTGGTAATTGCATAAAATCAGAATAAACACTGCCTTGATTTTAAAATTGAAATGGCTTTTATGACTAATGAGATAAATCCCATGCTAATTAAACTAATGTACGCAGCCTTACATATGTTCTTTTTTAATGTGGAAACCAGGGTCTGAGCCTCTTGACGATGTCTGAGTTTATCCCAGTTATAAAGCCATGCAATGCAGGAGCGTGTCATAAACCAAGGAAAATTCATGAAGTGCTTTTCTTTCTTGCACTGTACTTTATCTCCCTTGGGACTGGAGGACACAAGCCTTGCCTTGAGAGCTTTGGAGCAGATCAGTTTGATGATGATCACTTGGAAGAAAGGAAGCAGAAGATGTCTTACTTCAACTGGTGGAACTTTGCACTTTGTTGTGGACTTCTGCTTGGTGTGATAGTCATAGTTTATGTTCAAGACAAAGTCAGCTGGGGGGTTGCAGATCTTATCCTCACTATAGTTATGGCTGTCACAATCTTAACCTTTTACATGGGGAAGATTTATTATCGATACCGCTTACCAGAAGGGAGTCCTTTAACTCCTTTACTGCAAGTTTTGGTTGCAGCCATAAGGAAGAGAAAATTACCTTATCCTTCCAATCCTTCTTTACTATATGAAGTACCAAGATTGAAATTGTCCCAAGGAAGGCTTCTATGTCATACAAGTAGGCTTAGGTAATTTAAGGAAGTTCAAAACAATTAAGTTTCATTAGATTGCCCAATCTGGCTTAGGTAAAAGAGATTCTAATCAATTTAATCTGATCAGCAGGTTTCTGGACAAAGCTGCAATTGTTGAAGACAGGGAAAACACTTCAACTGAGAAGACTCACAATCCTTGGAGACTAGCAACAGTGACAAAAGTTGAGGAAATGAAGCTTGTTTTAAGCATGATTCCCATTTGGCTTACTTCTTTAATATTTGGAGTAGGTGTGGCACAAGCTTCAACTTTCTTTGTCAAACAAGCTGCAACCATGGACAGAAGGATCACCCATAATTTCGATATTCCACCAGCATCTATTTATTCTCTCACTGCTGTTGGAATGATGGTTTCAGTCACCATCTATGAGAAGATTCTTGTTCCATTTCTAAGGAAGGTTACCAGCAATGAAAGAGGCATAAATATCCTTCAAAGGATAGGCATCGGCATGATATTTTCCACACTGTCCATGGTTGCTGCAGCATGTGTTGAAATGAAAAGGCTGAAAGCTGTGGAGAAAGAGATTATGCAAGGTGGGAAGCAAGTGGCACTGTCTATGAGTGTGTTTTGGCTTGCTCCTCAATACTTAATCAATGGCCTGGGAGATGGTTTTGCTTTGGTTGGCCTGCAAGAGTACTTCTATGATCAAGCTCCTGATTCAATGAGAAGCTTAGGAATAGCCTTTTATCTCAGCGTGATTGGAGTTGGCAGCTTCCTAAGCAGCTTCCTAATCATAATTGTAGATCATATCACAAGGAAAGGAGGCAAAAGTTGGATTGGCAAGGATCTGAATATAAGTCGTTTGGATAATTTCTATTGGATGCTAGCAGCCATAAATTTACTGAACTTCTGTGCTTATATATTCTTGGCAAGGAGTTATACTTACAAAAATGTACATAGAGGGATTCTTGTGCCTGACTGCCCTAAAAGTGATGAGGCAGAGCTAATTGTGTAAATCTTTTCTGATTTAAATAACATAAAACTGAATCTTAAATTAAGTGACAATATTTAAGTGATCGTTATTATATTTTTTATATATAAAAAATAACGTGACATATTAATTAAGTATGATAAGAGTTATTAACATAACACACCATTTCCTCTAACTCTTATTATGACCACTAACATGGCATGCCACATTACAAAAAATCTCACACTATTACCTATTGTTGTGTCAATAGGTCACGTGAAATTTCATGTATATAGTATGTACAATTCTCGTCAATAATAATATCTGTATAAGATACAGACTCATTGGTCTAATATGCCAAATACCAAAATAATAACAAAAATTATAGAATCCTAAGGAATCCTGATCAATATATTATTTAGTGTATATATATACTATTTATTTATTCTACTATTACCATGGTCAAAAGTACAATAGCTGTTAGATGACGTAGTAGGAAAGTCTTTCTATACTCAATGCCATAACAGAAGAGTCCACATATTTGAGATTGAGAGCGTGACCTACCTCTGTCTTTCAGACTTCACGTCCAGTGCCTGATCATCTCTGTCTCTCTCTGCTTTAACTGCACAAGACTGTCTGCAAGGCACAGAAGATTGTTAATTCATAACCCCTTTCATTTCCTCCATCAACCATCATCACCCAGCACCATTCTCTCACTCTTCATTCCATGGAAGGAAGTTATAATCAACCCCTCCATATACCACAACAAAACAGAAGGAACAGGCTTAGAGTCACCATTGGAACCAACCAAGAAGAAGAGCAAGCCTCACAAGCTCCACTTCTCCAACTGAACCAACCGGCATTGCTTTGTCCTTCTTCTTCTCAACCAACTTTCATGCACACTTTCCCACAATCTTTGTGCTCAAGCACAATGCAAAACCCGAGAGATGTTAACTACCAGTTCTTTGACGACCAGGGTTTATCTTTGTCTCTATCTTTTCAACACCAGGATAACATGAATCTCCCTTTGAACTTGGATGCACAAAAGAGCAATGAGAATTCAATCTTGGGAGGTTTCCTGAAGCAGAATTGTCAAATGAGAAGTTCTGTTCCACTTGGTCCATTCACTGGCTATGCATATGTGTTGAAGAGTTCAAGGTTTTTGACGCCTGCACAGCAGATTTTAGATGATTTTTGTGGAGTTGATTATAGAGTTTTAGACTTTCCATTGGAGAGCTTAGGTGATGGTGACGTTGGTAAGGATCCAATTACGTGCAGTGATAAAATTCAGCATCGTTGGAAGAACTCAAGGCTCGTTCTGATGCTGGATGAGGTATGCATGTTTCTTCCTATATCTGTCAATACAATACAAATATTTAACTTGATTAAGTTGATTTTTTCTCAAGTTAATGCAAAAACTGTTGCTGTTTACATTTCTCTTCCATGCAAAAGGTAACTTTCAATTCCAGTTTTATGACTAAAACTAAAAGTGTGATATGGTCAACATGTTTAAACTATTGCCAGGAAACCAATAAATGGAGCTTTAGCTTACTAAATTACTGATGCAAGTACAGAGCTTTAGCTTAAGAGAAGAAGTATGACAAGGATGCAATGTATGAACGCTATACGTTCAAATGGTGAAAAACTGCATCAGTGCAAATGATAATGGAAAACTGTGTTTTGATCTTCAGTGAATATACTATAGATGAGAAGATACGGTGTGATCATTTATGAGGAAGAAAAAGGAGAAAAAGATGATGATTGTGATATTCAATTCCTTTCAATTGAATTGAGTGTAACTGATGATTTAATTGTTGCTGTCAAAGAATCAGTATCCTCGGGGAAAGATATCTGATTTATTTTAGTAGAGATGGCAAAAAGATGTCTTGTCTTGTCATAATAAATCATGTTACTGTTCCTTTTTTGTTTTGTTTTGTTTTTGCATTTTCTCTTTGTATTGTTCTCTTTTCATCTCTTCTTTTTTTCTCTCTGTACAATCTTCTTCCTCGCTTGCCTGGGGTATTTTGAATATTTTTTTTAAAAAATTACTATAGCCATCATCTCTGCTGTGTCCTTGGTAGCATCTCTGTGAGTGTGGGTTCTGTGCACTGCACTGACAGTGGGGAAAAAGCCCTCTAGGCTGCATCTGAACCTGAAGCTTTCTCTGTTAGAGAGTCTTGTTGAGTTTGTAAGGGTTACATTGGGAGACACAAAAAAGGAGAACTACTGCTTCTTATTTGGGATCTGATCATTTAGAGTATAATTCTTTTAAAGAAAAATAGGATAGGAGCTTTAGTAGGGTTATACGCATAGAGAAGAAATAAGGAGCCCTGGAAAGTACTTAATCTATTTTCCATTAACTGCATGCTTAAAATTTTAAATTGCTTGGCAGCTAGGTGTTTTACATGTTTAGATAGCTAGAAAGCTAATGCAGGCACCAAATCGTGGTAATTCAGGAAACATATTTGATATTCCAATCTTAATCAGTGAACCAAGGGAGGAGTAATTAGGGAGGAATTAACAGAAACCTAGGTTAACTGTAGCATCACGTCATCTGTACTCAGTTAAATACACAGAAGATGGTGGTCACCAGAGCAACTACATGTTCAGAAGAATTAGATTTTAGGATAATCTTCCCCATGATAATGGTGGGAAGAAAACAAATTCTTCTGATGGATTATACGGTTCTCTGGATTCTGGAGGCCGGGGGGATGTGCAAGTTTAGTCTGAAATGATCAGACATCAAATTGAAGGCAGCATGCTGCCTAAGATACATGTTCCCTGCTATCTATAGATAGAAGCTGTAGTTGATGCTTAACAACTGTTACAGGTTCCAAGATAATTGTTAGGTAATATTGTTTAATATGGTTTAAAAAATCATTGCTACTTGAGGAGATTAACATGTTCCAATTTGTTCTCCCTTCGTCTCCATCAGGTATACAGGAAATACAAGCTGTACTGCCAGCAAATGCAATCAGTTGTTGCATCATTCAAATGTGTTTCCGGCCTTGGGAATGCAGCTCCATATGTATGTTTTGCTTTCAAAGCCATTGCAAAGCATTTTAGTTGCTTGAAGAGTGCCATCCTGAACCAAATTCGGTTCACAGACAAAACTGCTGATAATGCTGTTGTGGGTAAAGATAATAATGTTCCAAGCCTTTGGACATCTGATCAAGGGATTAGTAACCAAAATCCTGTTCAGAACGTGACCTTTCTTCAGCATCCTCTTTGGCGATCTCAAAGAGGACTTCCGGATCAAGCAGTTGCTGTGCTCAAGACATGGCTATTTGAACACTTCCTGCACCCGTGAGTGACTGTCCTAGTTTTACTCTCCATGAATACTTTCTTTAAATTCTGCCTGGTTAATGGTGGTGAATCAAATTGTTATACTCTTGGCAGTTATCCTACGGATTCAGAAAAGCTAATGTTAGCTCGACAAACAGGTCTATCCAGGACTCAGGTGAACTTTGTGCTTTCTTAAATCTTTTACCAGCATCCTTTTCAACGAGAACCATAATTATTGTGCTCTTCCGGGTTGGCTAATGGAGCAATGAAATGAGATTTTGTATAGGTTTCCAATTGGTTTATCAATGCAAGAGTAAGACTCTGGAAGCCAATGGTGGAAGAGATACACATGCTTGAATTAAGGCAATCTCAGAAACCATCATCGGAAGCTACAAACCAAGATGCTAAACTGCCATCTGAGCTCCTCGTAGACAAATTGCCACATTTCATTGCAAGCCAAGAAGTTGAGAATATCCAAAATAAACGCCCAAGAAACAACATCTTCTACCCAGATGAGCAAAGCAAGCTGCAGAAGAGTGCATTAGCTTACACCAGTCTGCCAAGCAATCACCATCTCGGAGTTGGCACCAGCAATTTCTGTCTAGCATTGAGTCTCAATCAGGACAACAATGGGATTGACTTTTCAACACCGCCAATGCCGATGAACTTATGTCACAATTTCAACTTCAAAACTGATGGTGAGCTGAGCTTGAAAGCTGGTTTTGATGTTGAAAGACAGCACCATGGGAAGAATTTTTGATAGGCAAAACACAGAGTTTTGTTCATATGTTGTTTATTTCTTGTATCTTGCTTAGAAAGTTTGGTACTTTACAATATAATTGGAACTTCGAAGTCTTTCTTGTTCTATTTTCTTTGCTTGTTCATAAGAATGTGTGCAAGGGGACAAAGATAGTCACTTCCGTAGCTGATTTCTCTTCTAGATGAAGAAAGGTATAGGCTGCCGCCGGCAACATCTCGCGAGAAACAAAAAACAACGTTGTTTGTCCACGTGGAACTCTCTGAATGGAGGATTTAACTAACCGACCGTAAACTCCAAACTTATCTTTAACAGCTGTCACTCAACACGCCACTCCAAAGAATCTCACTTGAAAGAATATCCTCTCCACATATTCGACAGCTGTAAAAATCACCTACCACAGTTCCCATCATAACTTTAAAGAAAGAGAAAGTTTGACTTGGATAATAAGTCAAACAGATCAACGGCTGCAGACAACCATGGAAGTCGGTTTGGTGGAGTTAGATTGATATCTAAATGGAAACGACATCGTCCCAAAAGATTGAAACTTTGAGTGGAAGCATAGGAAAAGCAAATTAACCAAAGAAAATTCTTGAGCTTCATATTCACAAGCTTGGTTTTTTTTTTTAACTTATTTTGTTCTATAAAACCAAAGCCTCGTATTTTCCTAGTAAAGTTCCAATCTTTGGGCAAAGTTTGTACTTTTTTTTTTGCTACAGTTTGCTATGCAAACAGAAGCGAGAGTTGGGGTCGTAAATCCAGGCCATGGGGGAGGAGGCGGAAAAAGTGGGGTGGACACGACAGCCTTGAAATTTAAACAGCAGCAGCAAGAGTTATTGCAAGCACAAAAAACCCAGATCGGGACTGTCTCACAGTTGCTTGCTGGTGGGGTTGCTGGTGCTTTAAGCAAGACTTGCACTGCACCTCTTGCTCGTCTCACCATTCTCTTTCAGGTTTTGTTTTGTCTTTTCAATATCTTTTTTCACCCTTTTTAAGATATTTTTGGGTTATTTTTGTTTGAGATGGTTTTTGGGAAAAGTAGGTGGCTTTTTAAGTGGATTTTGCAGTAAAGATGATAATTATCTGGCTTAGAGAAATTAACATATGAGGTGTGAATTGATGAATGTGTACAAGGTTTTTTCTTTGTGATGTGTTGGTTATGTATTTATAAGTCATTGGCACTGATTTTTTTTTCTTTTTCAATTTGTCAATTAGAAAACTTGAAATGATTTGATTCTGTTATTAGCTATTGCTATTAGTTTTTTAATCTATGAAGTTCAAATATCTTGAAATTTGGTATGAATATCTATTTATGGTGGAAATGAAGCTATTATGGATTGAGAACATTGTTTTCACCCCTTGTGATATTGTTCATGTCAAATTAGTCAAGGAAAACTAAGTGATGTGATATGGTAACATCTTTGCAGTGAGCCCTTATCCATGGATTCCAGTACAATGTTGCTATTGTCCATCCTTTATCTGTTGAATTCTTGTTTTTGTTACAGAAAGTAACAGAACTAATCTTTGTGGCATATGCTTGAAATTATGATCAGCTTCTCATCTGCTGTAGTTTACATTATTAATTATGGTTCCAGTTGTTTGTTTGATTTTTTATTTTCTATCTCTCTCTTGAAATATTATTTCTTCATGGAGTTGGCAACCACTGGATTTGCTTGATATTTTACCTTGTTTTCGTCATCATACTTTGTAGGTGCAAGGCATGCACTCTGATGCTGCAACATTAAGAAAAGCTAGTATATGGCGAGAAGCATCACGTATTGTTGGCGAAGAAGGTTTCAGAGCCTTCTGGAAGGGGAATCTGGTTACAATTGCACATCGTCTACCATATTCTTCTTTGAACTTTTATGCCTATGAGCGCTATAAAAAGGTTGGTACTTAAATTCTTGAGATGAATACCTTCTAGTACAATAAAATACCATCTGTATTTCGGTGAATTTTTCTTTTTTCTGGTTAGGATTTGATCCTCTGTGACCTTCTCATGGGCATTCTTATTCTTAAATTTTGATCTTTATTCTTTGTTTCAGTTACTATATATGCTCCCAGGACTGGAAAGTCATAGTGAACATATGAGCACCGACCTTTGCATACATTTTTTAGGTGGTGGCTTGGCAGGAATTACTGCTGCATCTGCTACGTATCCACTGGATCTTGTAAGAACACGTCTTGCAGCCCAGGTTAGATCCATATGCCTTTCACAAAATGTTTGCAGGCAAATTATTTGCTTTCTTGTTATCAGTATTTATATTATTGTTCAAAAGGTTGCAAAAAGCACTCATTGGCAAGGTTTTGCTGCTTTCTGCACTTTTATTGGGTTTTTTCTGCGCATTAGAATATTTTTCCCTTGCTTGGCCACTACTCTGAGCTGGCTTCCTTGCTTAAAGTAGGTTAATAATGTTTATCTTTTTCTCTTTGTTTATGTTTTCTGATATCAACCAAACTTTTGTCATTAAGTGCTAGTTTACATGAACAGAGATGCATGCATGTGCCCCCATTTGGGTTAGGACTGGTCTTAGTTATGAAATTGAGTAATTGCAATTAATTTAACCTCTCTGCTTTGTTTCTTATACAGACAAATGTTTTATACTACAGAGGCATTGGGCATGCTTTACAAACTATATGCAAAGAGGAGGGTGTTTTGGGCCTATACAAGGGACTTGGAGCGACACTTTTAGGTGTTGGACCTAGCATAGCAATTAGCTTTTCGGTATATGAGAGCTTGAGATCTTTCTGGCAGTCACAGAGGTGATTACTCTTGATCAATAAACTGTGCCTTCTTGTGATCATTATTTAATACATCATGCTTTTCTAAGCCACTTCTTTCTCTTTTTTATAATTAACTTTCTATCAGGCCCCATGATTCTACTGTTCTGGTCAGTCTATCTTGTGGCAGTCTTTCAGGGATTGCGTCGTCAACAGGTGAGTGATCTTTAGACGAGCTGTGTTGGTAACTTAATTGCAGTTTCCCAAAATCTGATTGTGTTTTGTCTTCTTTTTTGTCTTTATTTTTCTTTTGGTTATTTATCATGTAAAGGAGAACTATATTCAATCTTGCAATTGAAATGGAGTATAACTGTGAGTGTCCACTTTACTGCATTGTTATGTTTTTCATGAATAGCTGTCTTTTAGGTAAATGTTCTGTCTATTTTCAGCTGTAGAAAACAGAGATATGGCTGATATCATTTTGTATAAATTGTTGCTTTAATACTTCTGTAAAGCATGGATTAAATGATTGCTGTAACTGTACCAAAGCTTTAGCGACTCTATCAATTCTAAATTAACAGTGCTCTTTTGGCAGATGTTTTTGGTTGAAATACTTACATTTACTTGATCTAACAATGCCATTATCCAAGTGTAGAGGTTAATCCATTTAGCTGTTTATTATGCTTTTGATGCAGAGAAGCAGGCTGTGGTGCAGGCTCTGCATTAAGTATCTAAACCGATTGAACCCTAGAACCAGAGACCCAAACCGGAGTTGTTTTTTGTCTGGCATTTGAGAACTTTAGTAAGGAAGTCAACAAGAAATTTACCATTTTCTCTGTCATTTGTCTACCTTTATTTATTCTTATGTAAAAATCATTCTTGGATTAACTTCACTCTACAACATTTCTTTCAACAACTTTTCTCCCAAAGGATTGCAGTTTGTTCCATAATAGGTTGGCTCTACTCTCAGGTGAACTAATACTGCTTCCTCAAGATATCAGTGTGAGAGGTATCCTCCTTGAGGTATGCTTCTCATTTAGGCTTCCTTGCCATTTCCTAATGGATCGGAGTCTTTCAGGCTTGGCTGGTGCAATTTTCCTGGAATTCTCCATCAATTTGTATCAGATGTGGAGTAAATTCAGCAATTATTTGCCTTCCACTCACTGAAGATAACTTAAGCCAGATGTTTTTACTAAAAAAATATTGATTCAAATGTGCGGACAAGGTCCAGCTAATAATTTCTTATTTTTTATTAATGGAAGCTAATTGGTGCTCCTCGCTGAAGTTAAGTCACATAAGTCCTACACCTTGCAATTGTGGATGAGATTATGCACCTTTACTTGGTTTCTGCCACATTTGTGCTGTAGAGTTTATCTTTCATTCACTTAGGGTTCCTTGGGTAATAACCAGGCTTCTAGCTTTATAGCAAAGGTGATCTTGTTGGTCCTGTTTCAACTCTTGGGCCTTTCATTTGCTATAAAAGGTCTGTAAGGGGTGATTGCACCACTCAAAACATGCATTATTACCTAGATAGATTGCCAACAATTGTTCTTGTCGGCTCACCTAGTAAGACATGTTCAGCACATCACAATTTCATCTCTTTCTCTTTTTTCTGATTGGATGTGATATTATGGTTTCTTAATCATCCCAATTTCTTTTCTCTTGAACTAAAAATATTTATTAAATCAATGAATTATTGAGCTGCAAAGTTCAATCTGAAAAAGTGATGTAGCAGTTCAATCATCAATTGCTTTCTCCTGGACTTGACCCACCATTGAATTTTCACACCATACAAACTTTTCTCCAAGAGTGCAGTATAGTTTCATAAACACATTTACTGGGATTTTATGGATTTGATGTTATAGATTCAACATCATTACTTACCGAGTCTTGGTGATGACCCTTGAGTTCATATTTTCTTGGTTGGCATGAAAGTATTTGTTGAAGGATTCTTTCAAATTTGTAGTTAAATCATAGTTTGTGGTAGCATGCTGTTTATTGATAGCTTGGATTGTTTACTTTAGCAGTTGAAACTAGTTTTCTAAGCATTAGTCATGAAAATTTTGTTTCATCATGACCTTGAATATTTCTGTACAATTAGGTTTATTTGGTTTGTGTTTCTTAGTAGAGACTAATCTCTGGTTTGTGTTTCTTAGTAGAGACTAATTTCTTTCTTTTTGTGCCTGGCGATATCTTCTTCCATGAATTAATGTGTTGGATAAAGCAATGGATGACTCTTTTCATCTGTGTTCTGTATAAATGCAGCAATATTTCCTTTGGACCTCATTAGACGGCGCAAACAGTTGGAGGGGGCTGGTGGACGAGCCCAAGTTTACACAACAGGGCTTTTTGGTACATTTAAGCACATATTCCGGACTGAAGGCTTCCGTGGTTTGTATAGAGGGATAGTGCCTGAATATTACAAAGTGGTGCCAGGTGTCGGTATATGTTTCATGACCTATGAAACATTGAAGATGCTTTTAGCAGATGTTACTGCAAAATTATAGTTCGTGATGGTATCTCGCTGGATGTTTGATCTGCAACTGAAATAATGGGTTGGTTAAAATTGGTTATGTGATAGCACACCACATTTAACTTTCATAGCTCTTCTTGCAGTGGCAAAATTTTGTGATGCTGCTGTGAGAGATATTTTTCCATGTAAATAGATGGATGGTGACTTACATTTCATGTGTACTCGATGGCTTTGTCCGCATCCTCAAGGATGCAATACCGATGGTGATCATTTTAAATTTCCTGTTCCAAGTACAAGTTTTGATCATATTGTGTAGATCACTGGCATATGTACCATACATTTATAACTTCAAATTTGAGTAATATTGTACCTTCTCTAACAAAAGTTAGGGGATTGTCTTTACTTGTTTCATAAGCCTTTTGGAATTTTTGGTTTTCTGTAATCTTATAATCAGTGATCTTTGCAATTGCAGTTGCTGCCTTGATCTCTGTACTTGGATATGGTTTGCAAAGCTGGCTTCCTGATGTCAAAGACTGTTCATGAAGACGTCAGGACCTGCTTTTCTTTCTACCTGTCTGCTAATTATTTGTTGATATTTCCTAAATTTCTAAGTTTAGAAGCTTACCATTGCTGTGTACTTGGATGCATGTTGAATATCGTTTGTTTCCAAGGACATCTTGAGTTACTTTTTTTGGGGGGAATTAGGAGTGAGAACAGAACTCCCCACAAATTCTTCGGACAGCCCCCATTCCTCCATTAGTTTGGTTGAAGAATTATCAACAAAACAAGGATGCAGTTTCTCAACAATTGTGCCGGGAGTATTTGGGTAACCGTGCTGCCTTGTGTCAGCTCACTTGCTGGTTTACAAAGAGTTATTGTTCTATTCCAGGAAGTGCAGAAGCATTTCTGCTATTGATCTTTTTGTGTTATCAGTGAAGGTTACAGTAAGGGACCAAAAGAAGAACTTCTCTTATTAAACAAACAATAAAACTAGTTATTATGAACTTGACACATCATCTTAACCGCGTGTTTGTCATGGTGACCCCATGAAAATTTTGGGGAGAAGAAGCTGTTTCAATCTTCTGTCATGACCTGAATACTTGTAACATACGCACTGATCTTTTTCTTTCTTTTTCTTTTTCTTGATCAAGGGACAATTATGGGGGAAGGAGGGTAACAGAATCAGAGTTTTACAATGGGAAATTCCCTGTCAGGCGTATGTGGTCTAAGGTACGACGTAAACCATATTTATTGACAGCTGCATTGGCGGCTCTAAACCCTCCCCCATAGGCAGGCGAAGAATCATTGGCAATTTGGTGCATGAAAAACTCACCAAGCTTGTTTTCTACATTAGACTTTCCTCCTTTCTTTGAGGATGAAGAGGACGAAGAAGCTGCTGCTGATGAGGATGCCCTGTTGCTACTTGATCCTGGCAATACTTCAGATTCAAGCCACATGTATGATAGAACCTGGCAGATACCTTCCTCTACCTCGGGATTTAAATTTCGATAACCTGCATTATTCATGGAGAAAATGAACAAAGAAAAAAATTATAGAAGCATTGAGAAAATTTATCCAAGACTGAGGATTGATACACTTCTCTACCTTTGAGGCGTAACCAGCCATGCATTAATTCATGGGCGAGAATTGCCCCAGTTAGTAGTCTGCATTCCAGCAAAGATATCAAGTAAGAACTACTGTTTGAACTTTTGGAAGAAATAAATAAGCCTTAAAAAGTTCAGTTCAGCATGCAGTAGATTAACTGAAAACTATAGATCAGCTACAAATTAACTTGCTCTATCAAAATTCAGAGTTTGGAATAAGATTGAATCCATTTAACTAGAAATTGATCGTGAATACTCAAGAACATTTCAGACCAGAAAGTATTGAACTGAGTATTTCTTTTTCTTCTAGAACTCGGAGTGGTTTCAGATGTATCTGTTCAACAAGCTGGAAACATTAACTAGATACAAAACCAACTTGGGTAATTGTCATTTTCGTGCCTCTTGTTCACATGTCTCTTAAGACATGTTGCCTAGACATATGTATGCATTCCAATATTTATCATAGTCACTCCCTCATGTCTCAAACCATATTCTGATCAGGAAGCCAGATACTAGCAAAACAGTGCAGGAGTAATATTAACATGGGGAGCCCCTGTCATTTCGAATTATAATGCACTTGATTGCTTATTTGAAGTTCTAATGCAGGAAGTGTGATAATCACAGAATGCAAGATAATTTTAGTAAACAAGAAGCAATGCCGGGATTTAAACTTGACCCACAAAACAAAGTGCAAGGGGAATAGAAGAAATGCCATCAGAAATATCATGTCAGAGTTTACCTTGGAAGACCATAAAGAACAAGAATGGCAGTAACTTCACATTTCCTTGTCAGCTTTTGAGGTTGAGTTCTCAGTCCAATAAGTTGGCGGCCTCCGATTCGCGGTCTCTTTAGTATCTGAAATGAACAAAGTGAAGACAATGTTTAGTGAATTATTGTACTACAGTCAGACTTATCTCGATAAACAAAGCAAAACCATACAATTAGTGCAGTTGACATACACTGGTGACAGTCTGCTCTTCAGAGAGACACAAACCCCTTGTCTCAGGCATGTGATGATATCCCTGGAAAGAACCAAACTGAATCAAGGCCGATCCATGAAACAAAAGTGTACAACAAAGAGCAAGAGTCCATATTTTACATTTTTCTCTCCAACAATCGCTTCATTAAGTGTTTGTCTTTCAACAAGAAGCATGGGAATTTGTTGATCTAATCTCATGTTCAATCCTTCGTAATAGTCTCTGATGGCATGGTAAAGAGGCTGGCAATCACCAGTGTCCATGATTGCAGATTCCATGCACTCTAAGCATAAACTCCGTCCATCTTCCAGGGAATAGTATCTTACGTTCCAAGACTTCCGGAGGAAAATTTGAAGAAGAATGGGGCAAAGAAAGAAAACAGCAATAACCAACAGCAACGGTTGTTGTTAGAAGAAAATGGAAGTTCTAACACACATTTTGTTTCAATAGTATCAAACAATTCCTAGCAATGGCTTAGGTTCATACCTCCAAACGTTCACAGCTACAGCAGCGAGCTGTGTGATCATGCTCATGCGATGGACAATACTTTTGGGACCAAAAAGGGTGGCACCTATACTCTATTAAATTATTTTCATTTGTGGGAATCTGAAATTCAGTGTGACAGAAAATAAGAATGTATTCATAGTACTAATAATTCAAATGATATCATCAAGAAAGAAACAAACACAAGTCATCTTTACTATTTTTAAATTGAAGAAGCTAGAGTTATCTTACGAATTCGAGACAAACTTCGCATTTGGGATGTGTCAACTCTTTGAAGCAAGTTTTGTGATATGGATCCCTCCCTGACAAAGAAAACTTGGATAGCAAGGAAAACCAAGTTTAGAGCATTATGCTTAATTTCTCTGGTAACTTTGACAAGTTAAAGCTCAACTTGATACAGTGAGAATACGAAAGCAGAAGGAAATTGGACTCTTGGGACCAAAGATGAATAAGACTACCTCATGCTCGGTGATTGGATTACCACAAGAATGGCAACGGAAGCAATTAGGATGAAAGTATACTCCCATGCATCCCAAATAATTGCCATAGCCGATGTCATAATGGCAGCCCGAACATACTCTGCAAGTCATAAGCATAAACATATATTACAAATAAAGATTAATTTTTTTTAGCCCTCAAATATGAGGTATTTTTTGAAATAACTCTCTTCATAATTTTAATTGTTTTTAATTAAATTGGATAAAATTACCCTTAATGATGTTACAAGCCATTACACGATGTTACACGCCATGTTAAAAAAAATATTATTGTTACACGTTATATGCAAAAATATGTTACACGTTATAGTTAAAAAAAGTTGTTACATGTTATGTTGAAAAAAAAAATATTATTGTTACACGTCATGTATAAAAACATGTTATACATCATAATTAAAAAATGTTGTTACATGTCATATTAAAAAAAAAATTGTTGTTACACGTCATGTACAAAAATATATTACATGGTATAATTAAAAAAGGTTGTTACACGTCATTCTAAAAAAAAATATTGTTGTTACACACTATATACAAAAGTATATTACACGTCATGTTGAAAAAAATGTTATTATTACACGCCATATTAGAAAAACATTGTTGTTATACATCATGTTTAAAAAAATTTGATTACACTTTTATGATTAAAATGTTATTATTACTTACAAACCAAAACTTCAAATCCCCTCAATTCTCTTCATTTCTTTCTGTTTTTTTTTTTTGAACAATTTGACATCAATTAAATAACATATTTTCATAAACTAAAACATAAATTTTTTTTATCTAAAACACCTATATTGATTAAAAATTGAAAAAAAATTCCTTTAAAATTCTCAGGTTATAAACTTCAAATTCTTGAATTTATTGACATCTAGGTTCCGAATTAATCTAATTAAAAGTAATTTCAAACATCTGTAACCATTTATACTGCTTTAGTTTCATCCAAAATATTTAAAAATAAAATACTCCAAATAGCCACCCACCCTAAGTACATCAAAATCATCATTTGCCATCTTAAAAGCGCGGGAGAGAGAGATCGATAGCATTAGAGAGAGCTAAGTGGTGAGAGAGAAATCGGAAGCACCAATGGAGTGAAACTGTGATAAATGGTTTAATTTATATAAAACAGTTTCAAGAGTATTTTTGTCAAATCTTAACTAAATATGACTAAAAATAGTTAAATTTATTTTGATAATTATTTTTAAAATATTCTTATTGAGAAGGGTTATTCTTCATAATTTTTTCATAAATAAATAAGATATGATTGTTTTTACTTTTCTCTTCTTTCTTTAAGATGGTATTAGCAAAGCCCTCCAACAACTACAAGATGAAGAGCATGGGAGGAACTTGACTATGACCATTCCATGTACAACCCGACAATGGTGTTGATCAAAACTGACTCTTACCTATTCCCAGAAGGATGAAACTGCATAGTGCCATAACGAGGATATGTTGATGAATTCATCCTACCACCATCGGCTGCCCTTGGTAAAGCTCCACCATAATTATCATCCATCCACCATTCATTGTAACCTGCAAACATCAAGACCGGAATCAGTAAGCATAGAGCAAGAGATAAAAAGAGAGTAAAGGCTGATGAGGGTCATGGAGGATCAACCTTTGTGAAGATGTTTGGACAATGTAAAAACTTACCACTTGGTTTTCCCAAACCTTCAGACAAAGAAAGTGCCATTGCATGATCTAATTCCTCTTGCTCCTTTCTTACTCTAGGGCAACCATCCTAATGACATAAACCAAACGAGCTATCAAAAAAAGTTTCCCAACCTTGTAAGCAACACAGAAGCACAATGTTCTATCAGACAAGTTTACAAATTCAAATGGCTCAGCCAACTTTTTTTTCATGGAAACTAGCTCAGGAAAAGAAATACATGATGGGATTTCTTCTTAAGCTGTTTACTGTGGTAAAAATAACAATCCTGATTCTGCTATTCAACCAAAGGAAACAGTGGCAATCCATGGAGAAAGATAGTGGCACAAAGAGAAACCATCATATTATTTGAAGACTAAGTTTTCTCTCTTTTCATGGAAAAGTTAATCCAATCTTTTCTTCGTATACTTAGAAAACTAACATTTCTGTTAAAAAAATAAAACAAAGTTTTAAAGTTACCGGCATTCTAGCTGGAGCACGAACAACCATGTTTTCTTCCCCTAGATAATGTGGGTTATAGCCACCAGTTCCGCTTCCGCCGCCACTGCCTCCTCCTCGGCGACTACTTGAACTGGTCTTGAAAAGCTTTCCCAGCCATTTCATAAGCCTTGATTTTCTCTCTGTGTATGAAGAAGCAAAGTCCCCTGCTTTCCATAAAAACTTCAATACATACAAACAAGGTATACTGAAAAAAATGAACTAAACCTGCACTGGATTACTGTAACAAAACATTTTAAACAGAAGGAAAATAAATTCAAAAATAATACTTGAAAGGAGTGTTTATAGAAAAAAAAAAGGCCATCGTAATATTAAAAGAAAGAATTTTATCGTACACTGTTGGAAGTAAAACAGAGGAAAACAGAACAACCAAAAAAAACTCGACGAAATTGTTGAGAGGAGCCTACTGATCATTGCCATACTATAACAAAGAACTTTATCAAACAAATTTGGTTCAAAACAGAGGAAAACAGCTTGAAAGAAACATGAAAAAATGGTTAAAAGGACAATTTTTATTGAAACAGAGGAAAACAGAATGAAAAGAAACTCGATAAAAGGTGATTGGATTACTCTAACAAACAGTTTTAGGACACGAAACGGAAAAAAAACTTAGAAACAAAAAAGGGTAATTGGAATTATAAGAAAAATTGTAGTCTACAACACATTTGAACTGGAACAGAGGGAAACAGAGAAGAAGAAAAAGACTATGAACGTACCGTAGATGCAAGGGTGAGAAAGATGGTTGACATTTGAGGGAGGAGGAGGAGGAGGAGGAGCCATGGTGGTGGAAGTGAAGGAATATATTTATCAACAATCGCCGGAATATATGGATGAAAACGACACCAAGAGGAGAAAGAATTGGAGGGGGAGAGAAAGCAAAGAGAGAGACAGAAAGAAGCATTGTTAAAAGAGGGGAGACAGATATAGAGGGAAAGATAAAAAGAAGGAAGAAGAATCGGAAGGAGGGAATGTAAGCAAAGAGAAGAAGAGATTCTTGGCTTGAGAAAGTGGAAGGAATATTTGAGTAAAGGAAAGAAAAACCCAAAGCTTAAAAAATTAAAATTTAATAAAAAATTAAAACTTTGTGGACGGTTTAGAATTTGCTCTGCCATGAAAGCAAAAGGCTTTTTATGTATCTGAGCTGGAGAAGGGAATTTATATAGCTTTCTAGATCGGGTGCTTTCAGCAGTTGTTCTTTCTTTTCCCAAGGTGGGGAAATTATTTGAAGGAATTTTTGCTGAGAAAAAAAAAAAGTTGATGTTGGTTGAAAATGACCATGAAATTCTCTTCATTTACTTGTTTGCCATTGTTGCTCGAGGGGGATTGCTGTTTGGGAGGGTTCTGTTTTGATTCCTGCAAAGTCAGATACGGGGGCTTTGCTCTTTTGGATACTTTCTTTGAGTTGTTGGAGAATGGTAGGAACAAGGACAGCTACATCAAAACATTCACATTGCTTTTCTCTTCTTTTATCTTTAGTGGGCAACCAAGATTAATTAACAATAAAACATGAAAAATCTTAATCATAAGAGCTTTTGGTAGCCATGAAAATGGTGGGGGTAAAGATGACAAACTAGAAGTTGGTACCAGCTTGGTTGCTTTCCAGGTTCCCTACTTCGCATTGGTCCTTACAATCACCTTGTGAAAAAAAAAAAAAAACCAGAACAATCATTCACTTGAAGAAACTCAGCATCAATTTTTTGCTTTGTTTACTTACCATTACTACCTGGTACTTCATTGATTCAGATTCTACTTCCACTTGTTGCATGGTGCCACAGGTCCAGCAGCAGGACCAAAGCGAACGATAGGTTGCAGGTTGCTGCTATGTGCCACTCAAGACTTTGGATGCAGAGGGGAGCCATGAATTCAAATCGAGGGTCAAAGCAGACAATACTTTACAGAGTGTATAAGTTTTCACACCATTTTCAACATGTGCCCATCGGGATCAAAACGCACAATAAGTCGCAAGTTTGTATGATGTGTCACGGACAATATGTTGCAAATTGGTGCAATGTGTCACAATACGTTGCAGGTTGATGTGTACATTGTTGGTAAGATGCGACTCTAAGGAGATCCAAAAAAGAGTCATGAATCCACATCGAGGGTCAAAGCGGACAATGCACATGACATCAGAGTTTGTTTGACAATCTAGCAAAAGATCATGATCAATTTTTCACCTTTTAACAGAATGCTGATTCTTAAACTGGATGAGTAATGACATGATTCTGTAATTTGCTTAATCAGGCCATATGATGAAAGTACAACAGCATCAAAGATATTTTTTTAACTTCATTTGGATTATGGTGGCCTGCATATGATGAAGACATCAGCCTGAATATATTCTTTTGCTTGTTCCATAATTTTATCAGCCGTTGCTTTTGGAGGAAAGGGAAGATTTATTGTCTTAAACAAAGATTGTTGCTTTAATATTCTGGGAAATGGAAGTCAGTTCCTTTCTTTCAATCTAAATAAACTTTTTTTGGGGATCATTTTAAATAAGCCATTGCTGTGTTACTCTGCAGGAAGTACTTTAGATTTCTGCTACAGAATCATATTCCCTTGACAGAGTTTGCCATGTGGTTGTCTGGAAAATACAAATGAGTATTTTTTTTTTTAAAACAGGGAGATCTTCTTTTCTTAATTTATCTTTGGAAAGGCTAATGATGTCGCCATTTGTGGATATGAATACACTTCAAAAAAGATTCGTTTTCTGTTAAATTTATCTTAGGAAAGATGGCCAAAATCAGGGAACAGCCTTTGTAAGCATGTTTGCATCAGCAATTCAGCATGAACACGAACAGGATGTTTAACAAGGAAGCATGTGTTTTTCCAGGGGAAAGTAACTGCAGAAAAGGGAAAAAATGGTTACTGTCAAAAGGGTATATTTCTTCAATACTTGAACGAGTTCATCATTTTTGAGTTACAGGAAGTTCAAGTACCATGAATTTACCCACAAACTATACTGCTTCAACTCTTCTTTTTCACCTGTAATATCACTGTTTGATACTTGAAAATGGGGTGTGGCCAAAAGGGTTTGGCCGTGTAACCTTTCAAAATTGAAGAGAGAACTTAGAAAAGTTTGAGCCAACGGTGTGGAACATCCACAGATAGAATTAAGGAAAACAAAAGAAAGGAATATGGAAAGGTTCCCTCAGAAATAACCTGCTATTGGGATACCGAATTGACCTTTTGGCCACTACTTTTACTGTTTAACAGATGACTAATTAAGGGTATATTTTTCCATTTTGGAAGTGGAACATCCATGTTGTTTTGTTGCAAGTTGCAATTCTTGAATCTCAAAGGACATTAATCCCACTACCAAAGTTCTTTCATGGTATTGAGGAGATCAGAGAAATGAAAATGCCATTGGAGAGGTGGACTAACTACATAATTCAATATTGGTCTGAATTTGCCTTTGCGGTTCAAGATTCTGTTCTTCTTATTGTTAAGCGTCTGGATAATTGCTGTCTTAATTCTGTTGTTCTTGGCCCAATTTGTTCAAAAGGATTCATTCCTCTGGGGTTCACATGTTTTAATTCATAGCCTTACTGCTACAGTCTTTCCTCCATGTTCCATACCATATATTCTAATCAGAAAAACTTCCTCACTGGTGAGAATCTGCTCTTCAGAAAAACAAACCCTTTGTCCCAGGCAAGATACTATATACCTGAAATGAACCCCCAACTCAATCAGAGCCATTTCACAAACCAAATTTCAAGAACTAGAGCAAAAAAAAATTCTGTTACATTCTTCTCCCCAAGAGTGGCTTTGTTACAAGTGTGTCATCTTTCAACAAGAAGCATGGGAATTTGCTAATTTACCTTGATGACCAGTCCTTCATAATAGTCTGTGATGGTATGGTAAAGAGGTTGGCAATCACCAGCATCCATGACAGCAGATTCCATGCACTCTTCCAGTGTGAACAGTGTCTCTAATTGCGAGTCTTGAGGAGGGAAGTTTATACCAAAAATGAGCAGAAAAATAACAGTAAACTTTAGAAACCATTCTCATAGCAGAAATTGAACTTCCAAACTCATCATTGTAGTTTTATATAATACCAAGAAGATGAGAAATTAGACAGTTTATTGCCAGGGATTAAGGTCCATACCTCCAACTGCTCACAGCTACAGTACCAAGCTGTGTTATCAATACTACTCGATCTTGATAAAACATAGAGCATGCTGATTGACTATTCAATTTGCCTTATTATCATACTCGACAGTGTTTCTGTTTGATTGAATGGTCATCATAATTGAACCCACATCTTGTCTCAAAAGACTTCTGTCCTCTACACACACATGGGGAAGATGTCTCAGAGGAGACAGACAATCCAACCCAAACACCTTTTCCAACCAACATGACTCTCCAAGACTACCTTTTGACTGTTCATAAAAATCATGAACTTTTGCACAATTCAGTGCATTTTTTAGCCTACCCAAAAGTACAGATTACCAGACCTCTAGATCCAATGGGTTGTGTGAGTAAGATAATTTTACTGTATTTCAAAAGCATACAAATTATGCCTATTCATTTTTGGACTTCCACTTATTTAACATATTATTCCCAAAATTTGTCATTGATCATTGAATAATCATTATTAGACAAACTTTTAATTTTAAGTGGCTTTTAATTACTTGTAGAATCATATTCCTTTGACAGAGTTTTTCATGTTTTGCCACTAGAAAAAACAAATGGAATTCTTTAACAGAGATTTCTTTTGTTAATTTACATTAAACTTTGTTCTTGTAGACAGCAATGTCACAGGCTTGCATGTACCAGCCTGGACAGGACATTTCTAGCATGCATACAAGGGAAAAAGAACATGATTTTCCAGGAAAAAAAAAGAAGAAGAATGAATTCTCATCAGCTTTAGTCAGTAGTCTGCTCCCCAATCCTCACATTGCTGATACAATTTCGAATCCCCTGAACTCACCCAGATTAAGGACAAATCAAGCCTTCAAGATTCCATTAGGCAAGAACATTTTCCTTGCATATTAAAAAAAAAAAAAAGAAAAAAAAAAAGAAAAGGAATGGGAAAGTATAATCTTATCTGTTATATTGTCTCCCAACAGATGATGAATACATCTTTCCTTCCTGTTAGTGGAACAACCACATCATTCTGTTGCAGGTTTGCAGAATTTCTTGAATCTCAAAGAACAAATTGCCACTATGGGAATTCTTTGCACTGAATTGCAGAGATATGCCTTAGCAAGCCAAAAAAAGGGTGCATGATATTTCAATTGGTTGATTGTCAAGCCTCAGACATTTGTTTATCCATTTTAAGTACCAAGAAATGCAAAGAAAATAACCCAGAAACTGAATTTGCATTATTGTCTTTGACAGCAATGTGACACTTTGACATTACTTATTAGTGCTAACATTGAAAGTAGCGGCCAGCTTTCATTGCTCGACAAGGAAAACAACAAAACAAAGTAAAGGAAAGAAAATTCTACCCACCTCCACTGATACTCTAACTACCAATGGTGTTCTAAAAATGGCATGGCTGCCTTCCTTTCGCCCTTTCATTGGTTCTTTTCTTGTGTTGATCTCTTTTGTAACAGTAAGATAATGGACTGTCGGTAGAGAGTGCCATCTCCTAAATGTGAATCGATACAAGTTTAAAAATCTTTAGATATGGTCGGTATATTTAATTGATTATAGTGTATAAATTCTATATATAAATATGGTCGAATTGATCGGTGATTTTAAACTTGAATCAAAAGTTCTGTACCGGTCAATAAACCGACCTTAACGTTAAATAGTTGAATATATTTGAGTTATTAACAGTATGTACAATTTATATGTTAAACATTTAAATGGATATGATCGGATCAATAGGTGATTCAATCTCGAACCAAAGCCCACGTGGCCGGCGATGAACCGGTCTGAACATCAACCGGTCTAAAACACGACATGCTTTTCCCAAAACGACAGCGTTTCGTGGACCTGTCCTTTGGAAAAAGAGAAGAGATGAAAGATATTATAGGCCCCCTTCGTCACCTAGGAGTTGCAGCCGTCTCCTTTCTTCTTCTTCCCCAAAATTCTAAACACTTTCTCTCTCTTCAGGAGAAAAAATAAATTATTTTTTTAAGTATTATTTTATTTTCACTTATTTTCCCACTCTTTTTTTTCGGACAAATTGTTTTTTTTTTAATTTATTGTCTCTGAAATACCGTTTCCAGACCCAGAAAAGGACCTCAAAAGCCTCTTCCACTAACAAAAAAAGGGGTCTTTTCCTTTTCTTTTTTTTTTTGCATTTTTGGGTTTTTAGGGTTTGGTTACATCAGGGCCGCTGAAGGAGGAGGATCTAATGGCGGCGGCGACGACGGCACAAGGGCAAACGGCGATGATGGACCCCACGGTACTAGATGATATAATCAGACGGTTGACAGAAGTCCGATCAGCCAGGCCAGGGAAACAAGTGCAACTATCTGAAACTGAGATCAAGCAGCTTTGTGTTGCTTCCAGAGATATCTTCCTTCAACAGCCCAATTTGCTTGAACTTGAAGCACCCATCAAAATTTGCGGTAAATTTTCTTGAGTTTTTTGGGGGGTTAAAGTTTTGATTTTTGAGAATAAACTTGAGCTTTTTTTTAGTTTGTTACGTGGAAATATAGTGTGGGTTTTGAAGGAAGGTTGGGTTTTTAATATGTATTTAGGGAAAACCCATGTGGATAAATAGGTTGTAGGAGGGTGGGAAAGGTTGCATTCTTTTAACAGTGATATAGTGTTTGGGGAATAAGATTCTTTTATTTTAATGGGGTTTCCATAGTTGATCTTTCTGAACCAGATGGAGGTGATTTTAACCTTTCCTTTTTAAAAACCAATTTACCTTTTCTTTTTGCGGGAGAGAGGTGGGGGGGGGGGGTGGTTGTTGGGTTGCTGTAGTTTTTTTTTACTGTTTGATTGCTGAAAGTCGTAGGAAAATATGAGAAATAATTGAAATCAAGTAGTCTGCACACGAACTCAATGGACTGAAACACGGATAGGATTCAAATGGGACTTTTATTACTACCATCAGTGTCCAGAATTATGGTTTTTTTTTTTTTCTGATTGTAAAGTTATTGTTTGTGTTTTTAGGTGACATACATGGACAGTATAGTGATTTATTGAGGCTCTTCGAGTATGGGGGTTTTCCTCCCAATGCCAATTATCTATTTCTAGGTGACTATGTGGATCGTGGCAAGCAGAGTTTGGAAACAATATGTCTTCTACTTGCTTATAAGATTAAATATCCAGAGAACTTTTTCCTATTGCGAGGAAACCACGAGTGTGCATCTATTAATCGGATATATGGATTTTATGACGAATGCAAACGAAGGTTTAATGTGAGACTTTGGAAAAGCTTTACTGATTGTTTTAACTGCCTTCCTGTTGCGGCTCTTATAGATGACAAAATATTGTGTATGCATGGTGGTCTTTCCCCTGACTTGACAAACTTGGATCAAATTAGAAACTTATCTCGTCCAACTGCTGTTCCTGACACTGGTTTGCTGTGTGATTTGCTCTGGTCTGACCCTGGTAGAGATGTTAAAGGATGGGGAATGAATGACAGAGGAGTTTCATTCACCTTTGGTGCAGACAAAGTGTCAGAATTCTTAACGAAGCATGATTTAGATCTTGTCTGCCGTGCGCATCAGGTTATTGACTTTGCTAAAGTTTCCTTCTCTTCTATTTATTGCTGTACTATGTTAATGCTGAAAAGTTGGTGCAGGTTGTGGAGGATGGTTACGAATTCTTTGCTGATAGGCAACTTGTTACAATATTTTCAGCACCTAACTATTGTGGTGAATTTGATAATGCCGGTGCAATGATGAGCGTCGATGAAAACCTGATGTGTTCTTTCCAGATTCTCAAGCCAGCGGAGAAAAAAGCTAAGTTCATGTCCACTAAAATGTGATGGTTGCAGCTATCAATGTATAATGGCTTACAAGTCTTTACCAAGGTCAGCTGAATACTGTTGTTTTTTTGTTCCTCTTTTTTTTTATTGATGATTGTATGGGTCCTGAGTTGCCAGTGTTCCTGCTCAGCAGTGCATACGGATAAGTATATTGACTTCCATGACTTTGCTCTAGCCTCTAGGGTCCAGGAATATGCAGTTGTGATTGTAGGAATAAATTAATTTAATGACTTAAGCTGACCAAATGCTTTTAATGTGTGTCTTATTGTCTGGTAGTTGCATCATACAGGTATACCATGGCAGAGATCTGCCATGAGTACATAATGTCCTTAGTGATTACTGATGTTACTGCCCTCTGGGTTTACTTTTCAAAGTTTTCAGCATTTCTGGGTGTCAAATGCAGTCTGAATATGATTTGGTATTAAAACAAAATTTTTAACTGTAACCTTTTGGCTTTTGGGCGGAAATAATGTGCAGTCATTATCAGAATCAGCATTATCATAAAGCTCCATTTGTTAAGGCATTCATGAAGTGCCCATAATTGCATTTGATGATCCAGGTTCATGAACAAAAGAAAATACCTTCTCAGATATAACTAGCTCTCTCTTAAGATGTTGGCTGAAGGTTGTCTGGATCACATGAAAGTAGAGAATGTTTAAAAGTAAAAAAGGGCTGGTAATAAAGAAGAACGGAAGTGATTATCTTTCTATGGTTTAATTTCGTGATCAGGCCTCCCATCCTCACTATCCTCTTGCCCCTTTTTGTCTCCTTCAGTATCTTCCTCGGTTATCTGTTGTGAGAATATTGGTGATTGGTAATGGGGCTTTTGTTATGTTATTGTCAGAAGGCCAAATTTCAGAATAATGGATCTTTTTCTCTTTACAGTTAGTTATTCATCTGGTTTAATAAATGACATACCAACCATCAGTGCTACTTTGTATGATTTACTGTTTCTCTTTTTCTCTATTGCAGATATCCCTTTTATTTAGCCCCCAAAAATGGTTAAAACTGAAGATTGCTGGCTTCAGAACTGTAGCTAGAGGAGATGCAAGTGACGGCTTTATGCATACTGTTTGTAGGTCAAAAAGATGTACAAGTCTGGTTCGAGCAATAGCTATTGTGTAGGGTAGCACAAGCCAGAAGTGTTTTTTCTCTTTTTATTCTCATTTCTCCCCCCTCACTGTTTATCTTTTCTTTATAGCAGTTAAATCTGCGGTGCACGTGTAGATATATCTGGTCTGGCAACTCATACTTGTGCTTGAGTTGTTGGATCATAAAAATGGCCGCCTCCGTCTTCTAAAGGTTTTTGGTTTTTCCCAGACTACTCACTGATTGAGCTGTTTGTATGGATGAAACTAGGTGCATTCAAATTTTATAAGATGGTTAATTGCAATTAAGGGCCGATTGTTCACATGTGTTGTGAAGATTTGCCTTCTGGTAATGCTTTTAACTGCAGCATTGTACATTTCCAGACCTTGATGAGGTAGACCAGTAGATGGCCAAGAGAAAGTATAAACTAGCATTCCATTGCACATTGCAGATTGAGATTGCTTTCAGAATCATTGATTTTGTCTGGTTGTTAGTGTCAATGGGGTAGTCTCCAAAGTTTGATGTCTTCATATTTATTGGTCTGAAGAACAGATTCAAGTGTTGAATGGTCTTCCTATGAATGAGTAAGAAACAGATTGTTTTTGCATCCTTTGATTTGATCCAATTCTAGAAGGCCGGTTTCTTTTGTCTGATACAAGCTTTGCCATTGACATCAAAGATCCCACTAAGGAATTAAACACAAAATTCGTCATGCAAGAGCGACCCCGCTCTCTGTTATAGGCTTCCAGGTCTTCAGTTCTCCCTTTCTCATTTGATTGGCAGGACTTTTTTCCCTTCAATAACCTTACAATTGACAAATTTTACCATTCTCGATATTTACTGTGTAGTTATCATATGTAAAATTTTGTAATATTTTTAATTTTTTAAAAGATAATTTAATGCAAGATATAATTAAAAAATAAAAAAACTCACTTAATAACTATAATTATAAAATTTTAAAAATTTATCATCCATCCGTATACATAACAATACAAAAGTGGGGAAAAAAAAGAGAATATTTTTTAAAAAAAGGATACAATTAAAAGCCTAAATTTTCTCTTTAAAAAATATTCGAAATAGTACAAAATATTACGAAAATAAAAGAAAAAAAGGAAAAAGGAGTGATAATTACAATAGCGTACAAAGGCGCCCACTTCCATCATTTCTACACTCAATTTAAATTTTGTTCGCCTTCCCCTCCCTTCTTTTTCTACTTTCCCCGTAGGGTTTACTCAACACTTTTCGAATTAATTTTTATTAATTTCCTCATTTCTCATATCCCTTTTAAATTTTCCTGAAAAAGAAATTCTTCTGTTTTTTTGAGATTTTGTTTTTTTGAAAATTAATAGGATTTTAATGAATCTACCGGATCCGTCGATGGAGTTACTGGCAGCGAGCGGCGGTGACACTGTGAAGATCTTCGACATTAAGCTCGAACCGAACGATCCTTGCGTTTTAAGTTACTCGCCTTCTCCGAGTTGCCTTGTCAACTCAGTTAAGTGGAACCACACTAGTAAGCTCTCTCTCTCTCTCTTTTCTTTTATTTTTAAAAAGAGATTTTTTGTTTCGGCTTCTTTTGCTACGATCTGTTCGGTTGCTGAAATGTGGTGGCTTTTATCTAATCTTTTATTTTTTTAAAAAAATTTTGTATTATGAAATGAATAATTTATTGAATTTAACTGAATAAGTTCTTATTTTAACTCAATTTAGTGAATTTTTAAAGTTTTTAAACTTTATTTAAGATTTTATTTTAAATTAATTTAGCAATTATGCAGAGAATTTCAGTTTTTCTTTTTTTTTTTTCATATAAATTTGTTGAATTGATTCCAGCTGAGTTGATGTTGTGGCAGATTTAGTGGTGGCGAGTGCCGGAGAAGATAAGAAGATATCGTTATGGCGGAAAAATGGGCAGAGTATGGGGACAGTTCCGGTTGCCGGGACAGATAGTGGAGATAACATTGAGGTAATCCTCCTCTAGCTTTAACGCATTGTTAACTATAAACAAAAACTGTTGAATCTTATTGAAGTACTTGTAGTTGGATAGGTTGCAGCATAAATTTTTCGATTGGGATACAATGTATATTTCCAGGTAGATCATGTTTGCTAAATTTCACGTTTGTTTTATGTCTCTAACGATATTATTGATGCCATAAGATTTTTAAATGCAAATGAATAAATGACTTAATTAATATTGTGAACGAAGCTCATAATAGATTACTGAATCATGTAGTAAATTGGGTCCATTATGAACATAAGAGAGTTGTGTAAGAGTTACTTGTTCTCGCATTTTGTGTAAGTTTGTCCTTTATCATTATGTGTGTGCAGCATGCTATTTTCTTTGGTTTAGAAGCATAGTGAGCAAAATATCATTGTTTCTCTTCAAAAACGTTGGTGGCTATCTTTATATAGGACCCTATATTCTAGCATCAATGTTAAGACATAGCAAGAGAGGAGGATACAGCTTAAACATCATGGAGGGACAAGGTTGCTTGAGATAACTGGTGCTTTGCATGGCAACAGAATGATGTCTATTTCCACAATCAGATGCTATAATGTTTTATGCAAAAAAAAAAAAAAAAGAAAGCAAAGAACACACTTTTTTCATATGGTTTCATTTGAATAACTGAAACCCTCAAGTTTTTATGACTTGACGCCCCAAAATTGGTTGTACATTAAGCCAGTCCTTAATTGTTTTAAAGGCCACTTAACTTTTATACAATTATTGGCATGGTCTTTCTTAGTCAAATTTATTAAGTAAAATTTCCCTTCTATCTGCAGGAGTCTATTTTAGCTGTTAGCTTTAGCAACAAGGGATCCAGATACATATGTTCAGGGGGAAGTGCTCAAGTTGTAAGAATATGGGATTTGCAGAGGAAGCGTTGCATTAAATGGTTGAGGGGTCATACCAGCACAATAACAGGTGTTATGTACAACTGCAAAGATGAGCACTTGGCCTCCATCAGCCTAAGTGGGGATCTCATTCTTCACAACCTTGCGTCTGGAGCAAGGGCTGCTGAACTGAAAGATCCTAATGAACAGGTTGTCTAGTTTGTTGCATTCGGATGCTTATGTTAATTTCCTAGTTCTTGTTTGCAAGCTAATTTTCTTTTGATGGATTTTAAGACCAGGTACTGAGGGTACTTGATTATTCGCGGATTAGTCGACATGTTTTGGTGACTGCAGGTGATGATGGATCTATCCATTTGTGGGATACCACTGGTCGCAGCCCAAAGGTTCTCTCTCTCTCTCTCTCTTAATATTCTTGCTATTTTAAACACGTAATTAATTCCATTTGTCTTTTACAGGTTTCCTGGTTGAAGCAGCACTCTGCTCCCACGGCTGGCATTTGCTTCTCACCATCAAACGATAAGGTCTCATTACTTCTTTTTTATCCTCTTCTTCTCCTTCTTTCAGGCATAATCAAATGAATAGGCTGAGTTTTTTTGGAAGTTTGGGATGAAGGAAGCTTTTTCATGGTTAAGACATCTTGCAAAAATTTGTTAAATTTTCTGATGTTTCAAGTTTCTTTTTCCTTTTTGACAGATAATTGCTAGTGTTGGGTTAGATAAGAAGCTGTACACTTATGACTCAGGTTCTAGAAGACCCTCGGCTTTCATTTCTCATGAGGCACCTTTCTCTTCATTGGCATTTAGAGATGATGGTTGGACATTGGCAGCTGGCACCAGTAATGGTAGAGTGGTATTCTTTGATATTCGGGGAAAACTACAACCTTTTACTGTTCTTCGTGCGTATAGTAGTTCGGAGGTGGGTCCTATTTTCCTCTATTTATTTTTTTTTTAATATGAAAAAGCCAGACCATAATAATTTCTTGTAGTTTGCACTCACTTCCAAATTCGATTTTTTCCATAAGAATCTAAACTTGATTTAGATGTATACAAGACTGTGCTTTATAATGACTTTAGTGATGTCTCATGGGCTGTCACTGCTTGCTTGTTTGTGCTCCAACTTCAAAGAGTTTTGTATAAATGGGACAGAATAATGATAAATATTACCGTTAGGTCATGCATTTGAAAGTTAAGAACGTTGATTCCTTTAATCATTTTAAATACTAAGTGTTTATAGCATCCATCAGGCTGTTTCAAGTTTATGCTGGCAAAGATCTAAACCAGCCACTGTTAATGAGAGTACTTGCACTGCTGAGACTGCTCTTTTGGGAGGTGCAGTGGAAGATTCAGTTCTTATGCCTGACCCACTTCCATCTATGACACTATCAAGCCTTTCACTATCCACTGCAATTTCTGGTTCTCGTATCACTGGCCGTTCAGGTCCTGCAGAAATACCGTCTCTAACTGGTAGTAGTGGATCAGTGTTAAACACACTCAATCTGTCTTCTTCTGAGGAAACACCGCATAGAAGCCATCTGTGGCCAGGTGGAGCACTGACAAGATTACATGCTCCTCGTTCTACATACAATTTTAAGGATGATATGGAGGTGTTTTCCCCTCTTGTGGATGTTCAACCAATTACACCCTCGTTGGATAAGCTGTGGGATGATCATGAGGGTGCAAAGAAAGAACATCTACTCACTGATAAGAAGCCTTCTTCCCTGCTGTTTCCTTCCAGCAGGAGGTTTGCTTTTGCGGATGATGGAGCAAGTGATCACCCAATATTTGATTGGAAGTCCAGTTCAATGTCTCGACAGGTTTTATGCTTTTTCATATTTTATATAGAATTACTGCACTGCATGGCATATTTATTTTGATTTTTTTGATAGGATTTTACTTTAAATCTTCGTGGTAATGAAGTTCTAATTTGGTGTTAGTATACTAGTTAGTCCTTATTTTTGCATAGAATGTGAATGTGGTGTTCATTTGTGCATTATGTTGTATGTTTGGAGCATTATGAGTGTGTATGTCAACAAATCCAATAGATCAACCGTGTTTTACTGCATGCTAGCAAATTGGCTTTGCATGTTTAGAGGATTTACTATATATAAAATCGCAGACAACTTGTTGTTAGTTGCAGTGAGCTCTACTTTCTGACAATATTCATTTCTCTTAATCAATTACATAGTCATGACTTTGACTTTCAGGCTATTATCTCCTACTTTCTTTAGCTGTAGAACTATTACTGATACTTAATTTGGTTTTCCTGGTGAAGTTGATATATTTTGTTCAGTCTTTGTTCCAAATAATGATGTTTGTGTACCACTATTTGTGCAGGATGACACTAGATCTTTTACAGCAGTGGGATCTACGCCTGCATCATCTTCCAAGAGTGAAGAGGCCTCCATCACTCCTCCTGAAGCTTGGGGTGGTGAGAAGATATCTGATAAATTTACCCACCTACGTCAGCTGCCATCTCGTTTTGGGATGCAGGCTTCTGGCTGTCTGACATCAGGCTCTATTTATTCTGGACAAGATCAGTCTTCAACACTCGGTCAGACAAGTATTAGCTCGTTAACAAGTTCTAACCTGAGCTATGAAAACTTGAGCACAAAAGATGTCTCCTCAAATCAGGAGACTTCATTGGGATTTCCAGAACACTTCTCCTCCAGCTCCATGTCTTCTTTGTCTCTAGGTTCAAAAGGCATTAGTGGAGCAGGCAACCTTGACTCACCAAAACTAGCATCTTTAGGACTGCCACGAAGGTTTTCAACATATGCCGAGAGAATTAGTACTACATCTGCCTTCAGTGATGGAACATCTCATTTGGTGGCTTCTCCAAAAACAAAGAAAACAGGAGCTGAAACCAGAGAAGAGCTGTTGAATAGCTTGTTGTCGAGGTCTGATTCATTGGCTGCAGTGGAATCAGGAATTCTGCCGGCTATGAATGTATGAAGCCTGGTTTGGTTAATAATTGTTGGTTTCAATCTTAATTTCTCATATGATAGTTTGCTTTTATAGTGGAGGTCTAGCTTGAGTAATCTTCCTGCTTGGTCATCATGGATGGTTTCACTGTTTGAAATTTTCTGCTGTCATTTACATGTGAAACGGTGAAGACGTCCATGGAGAAGCATTTTTATGTTTTTCTATGATTTCATAGTTTTCATTATTTATGATGGTTCATTGATTCTGTCTCTAATAGGGAGGAATATTACAACCCCACAAGGCTCCTCAAGCAGATCCCCATCAAGGAAGTAACTTTACTCTGCAGCTATTTCAACGTACTCTTGAAGAAACCCTTGATTCATTTCAGAAATCCATTCATGGAGATATGAGGAACCTTCATATTGAAATTTTAAGACAATTCCACATGCAGGAGGTATCTGCCTATTTTCTCTTCTCCATATTGCTCTGGCTTCACGTCAATATTCTCAGCTCTAATTTGTGGAACATTTGACAGATGGAAATGTCCCGTGTGATGAGTTCCATTCTAGAGAACCAAGCTGAGCTGATGAAAGAGGTTCAATCTCTCCGGAAAGAAAATCAGCAGCTTCGTCAATTGCTTTGAGCAACGACTAAATAGCATTACTGTGTTCGGTTAGCCAATGTCTCTTTTGATCTCCTCACTGTTTCATTTTTTACGATTTATGCTTCATCGGTAGGCTTGTCTCATGTTAAAGTAAAATTGCTTCTTTAGCAATTGTTTGTGCAGAAATGTGTAAAATATCACAAAAAAGAGTACAAATATGAGGCTAAGAGATTGGTTTTTGAAACATGTATAGAAATGCCTCTCAGTTGATTGAAAAATGAAGCTTCTAATTTCTAACAGAGTTGTCTCTGTACATCAAGTTTCCTGTTTCAACGTGCATGATAGATTACATAAATTTTATATGAATCCTTCTGTTTATATTTTTTTTCCCTTTAATCATCTTATTTTGCGTACTAATATCATCAAATTTTTAACATAATTTAAGCAGCATTTTAGATAATTGAAGAAGCAGAAAAGCAAAGACTCTTCCTCTATGTTATCTCATAAGGTAGGAATCCTATATTTAACAAGAAAGAGATGACAAGCAGCTGCTTTCTTAGAATTTCCAGTTTCACCAAAGCCCTCTTGTTGTCTCATTGAGAGTGGAGCAAATAGGAACAAAATAAAAAAAACAGAACTTTGACTAGCTTTTGCCTTTTAAGTGCTAGCAAACAAATGGATAATGTTCACTTGTGAAAATCTAAAATTTATTAACAATTGGTTCATTCAAACTCACAGCAATTCATTTTCAAAAATACAAATTAAACTTTCAAACAATCAAAAAGCAAAAAATACAAATTAAACTTTCAAACAATTGAAAAGCAAATCCAGGTGATCCCCCATGTTGCTCTTATTGGCATGGTATATTTCTGAGCCAATTAGATTTACCTACACCAAGAAGAAAATGGCATCATCTCTTATGAAAAGGATAGACCCAAATCAAAACGAAAAAGATTATCATATAAATATCTAACTCACCTCCAATTACTTTGATTTGAGGATTTGAAATTGCAAAGTTAGAGGGTTCAATCTTCCTCCGTCTCCATTATTTGGATGGAGGGTATGTGGCGCACATTAGAGAAATCCTCTCCTTCTCTTCCATCTATCACTTGAATCCTCTCTACCAATGAACTCTTCAAACAGGTTAATTTCATTTCTTGGAGAGCAGTAATATATCTCAACCCTTCCGGAAAACTCCTCAAATTTGAAACCCAAACCAGACTTAAGCTCTGGAGACGTGGCATTGCGCCTTCTTCTATCTGCCACTCTTCTAATTCTTTTAAATACCAAATATCAAGACAATCAAGTTGAAGAAATTTGTTGGCAGAGCAAACTAGTTTAGTCCCCTTATATGAGGAAGTCCATAATCGGAGAGTCCTCAAATGAGGCAGCTTTCCCAATGCAGCCATTGGATCCTGCTTCATCTCACATTCCCACAAAGTCAACTCGGCAATGTTTGCTGGCAAAAATTTCAAACTATGATGGCTCAAATGTGGATCTTCTCGTATCTTCCCTCTTAATAATAGTTTTGATAGGTGATGGCAACGAGAAAGGGGTTCCAAGTCTGGGTATGGGATTGAATCCTTTGACCACAAGTACAATGACCCAAGGCGTTGTGATTTAATCAGTGCTTTTAGGATAGGCTCCACATCTTTTGATCTCTCAAAACGTATTCCTAAACTCCGAATATTAGTCAAGTCGAGCACTGCATTATTTTCACTTAAACTCTTGCTCCCTATGTACTTTAAAGTTTCAATATTTTTTAAAGTATCCCTCAGCAACAAAGGCACAAAATTACCTCGATGGCCTACTACGATATGCCTCAAGCGTCTCAACCTGAATAAAACATCAGGAATTCTTGGTACTTCATATGAGAGGTATAAAGTGTGTAAATTCTTCAACTTGCCAATAGACCGTGGCAAGATGATGGTTCCATAAGATGTTAACCTCAAATACCTCAAATGATATAGATTACCAATTTCACTTGACACATGCCACTCGAACGACATATCATTTCCCACAAGATTCAACACCCTTAAGAATTTAAAATCATTGCATTTTGAAATGTGTAATTTTATCAATCTTTCATTCTGAAAGAGCAAAAGAGTGCGTAAATTTGGATGTTTTCCTTTCAATGAAACATACCTTTTGCTAGGATGAATAGCAATTCTTCGTGCCATAGATGCTGTCAAAGTCACATGAAGAGAATTACCATCGCTTTCGTTCGATGGTGGCTGAATAATTTCTAAGAAATTCTCCTCTTGAGCTTTTTTCACACACAAGTCCCTCAAGAGATCATGTACGTGACATGTTTTCACACCTGTTCCTCTATGGTCTCTCTTACCAACTTGAACCAAACATCTATTTATCAGCTGTTCCAGGAATTGTTCAGCTACATCCTCCATCAACATTTCCCCGCTTTTCCATGATGGTGAAATGAAACCTTCAGCAATCCATAATCGAATGAGTTCTTTTTTTGAGATCTCCCAATCTTCTGGATAATGCCCAAGATATAAGAAGCATGGTTTTAAATGGAAGGGTAACTCATTATAACTTAAAGCCAAAATCCCATTCACTCCACCATAGCGATGATCTTCTTGTTGGAACTTGTTCAAGTGCGCATTAATGTCGCTGTGAACCATCTCCCACTGAGCTGGTGACTTTTTTGTTGCCAGCAAGCCTCCTAAAACAGCAATTGCCAAAGGTAGACCTCCACATTTTTTCACCATCTCTCTTCCTAGAATCTCCAATTCCTCTGGGCAAGCATGAAACTCTGTCTTCTTTCCTGGGAATGCTTTCATTTTAAAAAGCTTCCAACTTTCATCCTCGGTAAGAAATCGAACCTCTACTGGGGAGTTGCAAGGATCGGCATGCAATGCCAAGTCCTTGTGGCGTGTTGTGAATAAAATTTTGCTCCCCTTTCTTCCTCGTGGAAAAGCAGGTTTAAAATTGTCCCAATCTTCACTTCTCCAGATATCATCAAGAACCACCAAATACCGTTTTTCTTTCAAGACATCATAAAGCCTTTTCACCAACTCATGCTCTTTCAGTTTATCGATTAGCTCCCTTTCTTCTTTAGAAGGAGAGAGAAGTTTTAAGAGGAGATCATGCAAAACTTCTCTTGGCATACACTGTTGAGATATAAAAGCCCAAGCACAACAATCAAAATGTCGTTTCACATCAACGTGCTTATAAACCTTTTTTGCCAGAGTGGTCTTACCTATGCCCCCCATGCCGACTATAGAAACAACGACATGAAGTCTATCTTCTTCTGTCATCAACTGAGCCAAAACCTCTTTTGTGGTATCCTCCAAGCTAACAACATCCTCTTCCTCAACATGTGTATATGTTCTCCTAAACCGCTGCTGCATCTCGAAAACAGAGCTAGACCCCTCTGTTCCAGATATCCGATTATAAGCCGGAAGACTCTTAGAAATGCTTTCAAGCTTAGTCTGGATTCCTTTGACCTTCACCCCAATTTTGTGCAAATGAGAAGGCTTGGTGAATTTCTTGATGATTCCATGAAAGCCCCTCTGATGTGCGGCATGAAGAATAGAGTCGTCAATAACATCTTCTGCTTCATAAGCAAGATCTCTGATTTGTCTCACCAAAGTGCGGTTAAGCTTATTTTGATCTTGCCTACTGTCTGCATCCTCCAAGGAGCTCTTCATCCGCTCCAGTTCAGCCTTGAGGCCCTCCACTTCCTCACGAACTCCACGCAGGAAAACAGCCTCATGAATGAGTAAATCCGATATTCTTTCAATAGCTAAGGACACAATAGCATCTGCCATTTCTCCTGCTGATTGAAATTACTCTTCTTTTTTCAAGATTTCAAACTGATCCGCCTGTTTCTTGTATATGTATTAGCTTTAGCTGGTAGCTATACTTGACTAAATTGATATCCTTTTCTCATTCCTTCTGTTTGGGTTTCGATTTATCTATTTCTCTTTATCAAAAGGTGTGAAAGCCTGTTGTCTATTTGACATTGGACAAGAAAAGCAAAAGGTAGAAGGAATCTCTTTCCTTACTTTCTTGTCCACTAGTAATTATTGAATTCAATCCCAACTTGCACTGTCTGTGGATTAATATCCCCACCCTGAGAATAATTATCGAATAGAGAATTACTCTGTTTTAGGAAAGTCCAATACTTAGGTTACCTGTTATTGGTGTTTAAATGAAGTGATTTAATCTGAGCCATGAGCCCGGAATGGAGATAACAAGCAAAATTGCTTTAGCGTTTTTACCATTTGTGAACTGCAAATAGGCACTTGTCAAAGAGTGAGAAAACATAATGCAAGAAAATTAACCATGTGGCTAAAGACCCAATATATTTTTTAATTTTACTATATTTTTCTTGATTGTTGTTCATTAAATGTTATTTATGTGTTATGATATTATCATGTCATAAAAGATCTATTGTAGTGTGGGATACACCCACATCTTTTAAAAACTAAAAATAAAAAAAAAATCAATGCATAGAAGATTTAATAAAATGATTACTGTTTTTGTCAAGCTGAGAGAAAATCTAGAGGAAGCCAACATGAAGCATGTTCCGAGTTCAAGAAGATATATATGTCCAGTAAATTTTTTGTTATTAGTACCAAATCTTAAGCATTTAATGTTTATTTAAATCCTTAATTATTCATTTAATAATATTTTGGGTCATTAATCATATTATCATTTTGCCAATTATTATGGAAAAGAAATTGAAATTGTGACTTTTCCTACAATTTTATCAAATTGGAAATGGGAATTGAATCCCGTATTAGAAAGAAAGATCATAATGAAGAGTTGTATGCTCAAACAGACAAAAAAAAGTATTTTTTAAGAAAAAATTGAAAGACCTACCTATATAAGGAATCTTAGAGAGGTACAATAAATATATTGTAATTCAAATATAATCAATAAAATTAATGATATGAATAATGTTCAATGTAGATTTCTGCAAAAAAATAATGTTCAATGTACAATAAATAAAACTGATTGATCGTTTTACTGTTAATGTTATGAAATTTAATTCATTGAAAAAATAAATTATTTAATATAATAATCTTAAAGAGTGTCTGAAAGCAATAATTACCAGAACTTAACAATGATTGAATGCATAATTAATTATATATACTTTAGTCAATATTTCTAATTCCCATGTAACGTTGAATAACTGAATTTCTTCCATCTTTTTCAATTGTCTTTGGATTTACTTTAACTGCAGCACAAATTAGGCGAAAACCCAAAGCTTCAATAACACAAAACAATGTGGAAGGCCTGCCTTGAATACCATACACTAGTTGCCTCTTTCTTTAATCTTTTCTTTTTCTTTGGATAAGCCAATAATTTAGAAGAGAAAGGTTGCAAAAATAAGATAGAATGAAATATTATTTGTTATCTTCTGCCCCATCATAAGCATTAAATTGAAGTCTACAAAATAACAATCGGTTCATTCAAACTCACAGCAATTCATTTCTAAAAAGCACATGGTCATTAGATTCAATTATCCAGAAAAAAAATACAGATTAAACTTTCAAACAATCAAAAAGCAAATTCAGATGATCCCCCATGTTGATCTTATTGGTAGAGTATATTTCTGGGCCGATTTGATTTACATACACCAAGAAGAAAATGGCATCATCTCTTGTGAAAAGAATAGACCCCGATCAAAACAAAAAAGATTATCATAGAATTGTCTAACTCACATGCAATTACTTTGAGTTGAGGATTGACATTGCAAAATTAGAGTTTTTAACCTTCCCACGTATCACTTATTTGGATGGAGGGAATGTGGCACACTTTAGAGAAATCCTCTCCTTCTCTTCTGTCTATCACTTGAATCCTCTCTACCAATGACCTCTTCATTCTGTATAATTCCATTTCCTGGAGAGCAGTAACATACCTCAACCCTTCTGGAAAAATCCTCAAATTTGGAATCGAACTCAGACTTAAACTCCGAAGATGTGGCATTGCGCCTTGTTCTATCTGCCACTCTTCTAATTCTTCTAACTCCCAAATACCAAGACAATCAAGTTGAAGAAACTCGCTGGCAGAGCAAACCAGTTTAGTCCCCTTATATGAGAGAGTCGATAATTGGAGAGTCCTCAAATGAGGCAGCTTTCCCAATACAGCCATTGGATCCTGCTTCATCTCACAATCCCACAAAGTCAACTTGATAATGTTTGCTGGCAAAAATTTCAAAATATGATGGCTCAAATGTGGATCTTCTCGTAGCTTCCCTCTTAAGAATAGTTTTGATAGGTGATCGCAATGAGAAAGGGGTTCCAAGTCTGGGTATGGGATTGAATCCTCTAACCGCATGTACAATGACCTAAGGCGTTGTGATTTAATAAGTGCTTTTAGGATAGGTTCCACATCTTTTGATCTCTCAAAACTTATTCCTAAACTCCGAATATTACTCAAGTCGAGCACTGCATTATTTTCAAATAAACTCTTGCTCCTTATGTACTTTAAAGTGTCAATATTTTTTAAAGTACCCCTTAGCGGCAAATGCAAATATATACTTACTATAATATGTCTTAAGCATCTCAACTTGAATAAAACATCAGGAATTCTTGGTGCTCCATTTTGGAGGTATAACGTGTGTAAATTCTTCAACTTGCCAATAGATGGTGGCAAGATGATATCTCCAAAACACATTAACCTCAAATACCTCAAATGATATAGATCACCAATTACACTTGACACATGCCACTTGGACACATTCTTTCTCACAAGATTCAACACCTTTAAGAATTTGAAATTATTGCATTTTGAAATGTGCAATTCTATCAATTTTTCATTTTGAAAGAGCAACAGAGAACGTAAATTTTGATGTTTTCCCTTCAAAAAAACATACCTTTTACTAGGATGAATAGCAATTCTTCGCGTCATAGATGTTGTCAAGGTCACATGAAGAGAATTACCATCGTTTTCAATCAATGATGGCTGAATAATTCCCAAGAAATTCTCCTCTTGAGCTTTTAGCACACACAAGTCCCTCAAGAGATCATGTATTTGAAATGTTTTCACAATTATTCCTGTATGGTCCCTCTTGCCAACTTGAACCAAACATCTATCTATTAGCTCTTCTAGATATTGTTCAGCTACATCCTCCATCCGCATTCCCACGCTTTCAAATGATGGTGAAATGAAACCTTCAGCAATCCATAATCGAATGAGTTCTCCTTTTGAGATCACCTTATCTTCTGGATAATGACCGAGATATAGGAAGCATGGTTTTAAATGAAAGGGCAACTCATTGTAGCTTAAAGATAAAATCCCATTCACTCCACCATAATGATGATCTTGTTGTTGGAACTTGTTTAACTGTGCATTAATGTTTCTGTGAACCATCTCCCACTGAGCTCGTGACTTTTTGGTTGCTAGCAAGCCTCCCAACACAGCAATTGCCAAAGGTAGACCTCCACATCTTTTCACCATCTCTCTTCCTGGCATTTCCAATGCTTCTGGACAAACATGAGACTCTGTCTTGTTTTCTGGGAATGCTTTCATTCTAAAAAGCTTCCAACTTTCATCCTCGGTAAGAAATCGAACCTCTACTGGGGAGTTGCAAGGATCGGCATGCAATGCCAAGTCCTTGTGGCGTGTTGTGAATAAAATTTTGCTCCCCTTTCTTCCTCGTGGAAAAGCAGGTTTAAAATTGTCCCAATCTTCACTTCTCCAGATATCATCAAGAACCACCAAATACCGTTTTTCTTTCAAGACATCATAAAGCCTTTTCACCAACTCATGCTCTTTCAGTTTATCGATTAGCTCCCTTTCTTCTTTAGAAGGAGAGAGAAGTTTTAAGAGGAGATCATGCAAAACTTCTCTTGGCATACACTGTTGAGATATAAAAGCCCAAGCACAACAATCAAAATGTCGTTTCACATCAACGTGCTTATAAACCTTTTTTGCCAGAGTGGTCTTACCTATGCCCCCCATGCCGACTATAGAAACAACGACATGAAGTCTATCTTCTTCTGTCATCAGCTGAGCCAAAACCTCATTTGTGATATCCTCCAAGCTAACAACATCCTCTTCCTCAACATGTGAATATGTTCTCCTTAACCGCTGCTGCATCTCCGAAATAGAGCTAGACCCCTCTCTTCCAGATATCTGATTATAAGCTGGAAGTTTCTTAGAAATGCTTTCAAGCTCAGTCTGGATTGCTTTGACCTTCTTTCCGATTTTGTGCAAATGAAAAGGCTTGGTGAATCTCTTGATAATTCCGTAAAAGCCTCCTTCATGTGCGACTTGAAGAATGAAGTCGTCAATAACATCTTCTGCTTCATAAGCAAGATCTCTGATTTGTCTCACCAAAGTGCGGTTAAGCTTATTTTGATCTTGCCTACTGTCTGCATCCTCCAAGGAGCTCTTCATCCGCTCCAGTTCAGCCTTGAGGCCCTCCACTTCGTCACGAACTCCACGCAGGAAAACAGCCTCATGAATGAGTAAATCCGATATTCTTTCAATAGCTAAGGACACAATAGCATCTGCCATTTCTCCTGCTGATTGAAATTACTCTTCTTTTTTCAAGATTTCAAACTGATCCGCCTGTTTCTTGTACATGAATTAGCTTTAGCTGGTAGCTATACTTGACTAAATTGATACCCTTTTCTCATTGCTTTTGTTTGGGTTTCGATTTTTCTATTTGTCTTTATCAAAAGGTGTGGAAGCCTGTTGTCTATTTGACATTGGACAAGAAAAGCAAAAGGAGATGGAATCTCTTTCCTTACTTTCTTGTCCACTAGTAATTATTGAATTCAATCCCAACTTGCACTGTGGGTGGATTAATATCCCCACCCTGAGGATAATTATCGAATAGAGAATTACTCTGTTTTAAGAAAGTCCAATACTAGGTTACCTGTTATTGGTGTTTAAATGAAGTGATTTAATCTGAGCCATGAGCCCGGAATGGAGATAACAAGCAAAATTGCTTTAGCGTTTTTACCGTTTGTGAACTGCAAATAGGCACTTGTCAAAGAGTGAGAAAACATAATGCAAGAAATTAACCATGTGGGTAAAGACTCAATATATTTTATAATTATATTATATCATATTATCATGCCATAAAAGATCTATTATAGTGTGGGCTACACCCACATCTTTTAAAAACTAAAAAAAAAAAAAAATCAATGCGTAGAAGATTTAATAAAATGATTGCTGCTTTTGTCAAGCTGAGAGGAAATATGGAGGAAGCTAACATGAAGCATGTTCTGAGTTCAAGAAGATATATATATATATCCAGTGAATTTTTTGTTATTAGTACAAAATCTTAAGCACTTAATGTTTATTTAAATCCTTAATTGTTCATTTAATGATATTTACCATTATCATATCATTAAAAAGTGAAATTATGCGTTATCGTATTATAAAATATTTATTCTGTGTTTCTTTTGTCAACTCAGCAGCACAAACCCAAAAGCTTCAATAACTCAAAACAATGTGGAAGCCCTGACTTTGAATACCATACACAAGTTGCCTAAGATAGACATTTCAATTACACATTGTCAATATCGGCAGCTCAACCACTTGTTTTTAGTTATAAATTCAAAGACCTGATAAGTTCCTTTTTGAGGTAAAATTTGTTAAAAGAATCGAAAACTTGAATTAAATCTAATAAGTTTCTTTCTATTTTTCAGTCATTCGCTAATAAAATAAATGATAGGGGGAAAGCATATATTATTTTTAATTAGATAAAAAAAATTAGAAGACATAGGGTAAAATATGGATTTAATTAAAAACAATTGAATTGATAAGAGTGTAATTTAAATTTGCTTTTTAGGGTTACATGGTCGAATTTGATCAAGTAAACCACAGTCTTTCCCGGTTACTAAGTTATAAATCCATAGGGCTTTTTTGCTTGACACTCAGCTTACTGCCATCCCTGCTCTAGCAAATCAGTGGCAAACTTCCCAAGACAATGAAACATGCTGAGAATTCTTGGGAGTTTCACAGATCAAATCTTCACATTTCATGCTCAAAATAGAAAACCAAACATTAATATTTTTTATTTTTTATTTAATTAGTTATGATTGCCAACATTTATAACCATATTTAAAGAAAACTCCAAAGAGCTTCCCTGCTTGACACTTGCAATGATATTGCTTGAAAGACAAAATCAACTATAAAGCCCAAATCCAACAGCCATGAGAGGTGAAATTATATCTATACAGATTTAACTATTTGATGTCAATCTCACTTTATAAATTTATTAATAATATAAAAAGAAAATTCTTAACAACTAAATCCATTAAATCCAAAAAACGAGTTTGCTTACTTACATATCAGTATTTTTTTTATGATAGCCATTACACAAATCTCATAAAATTTTCAAACTGAGTATTTTCAAAGTTTTTTACATCATTCAACATGTTTTCTTTTAAATACATATAAAATTTGACATTATAGGAATATCTCATTTCAAGTCTATTTTATCATCTAAAATTTATACACAAGAGAAAAAAGTTAAGAGAAAAATAAGAAGCAAAAAGAAATACTATAATTTGTATAGTTACACTCTTTTGCTTCATCATCAGCAAACAAGCACGTAATTGATTATACAACTTCAGATCGTTAAATCAACTTGATTATGAAAAAAAAACAAAGAAAACACTTACTTGCATCTGAATACCCTATTTAAACTAATAAATAATCTCATGTAAACTTTTTACAATAGGTTGGACATTGAAAATTACGAATAATAAAAAAGGTTTGTTATATTTAAAGGAAGTCTCAAAGGATTTTTGGCTTGACACTTAATAGGGTTTTTGGTTGGACACGTGGTTGTTGAGGCATGGGCTTGAGACCAAATGGGATTGGTTTATGGTTGGGTTTTTAAGCGTGAGCTTGAGGTTTGGGGCTGAGTTTGGATTAGATTTTTCTTTGACTTTTTATACTTAATTATTTATAAAAATTAATTTTTCTTTATTCCATTATTTATTACTCCCATATCATTTTTCAGTGCTGAATGTAACTAATGTAAATTGGTATATATCAGCTAGCTAAAATAAGGTTTTGAGAGAGACTGAGTTACAACATATTCTATTTTTCAAGTGTTAAATGTAATTAATGTTAAGTGGTGTATATCAGTTAGCCAAAAATAGAGTTTTGATAGAGATTGAGTTACTACATATTTTATTTTTTAGCGTTAAATGCAATTAATGAAAAGTTATGCAGATCAACTAGTTAAAGATAGAATCTTAAGAGAGATTGAATACTACATATTCTAATATAAGTTTTAAGATTTGTTTTAAGATTTTGTTTTATCGTGAAAATGTTTATTGGTGTTTTTTTGTATCGAAACACCACTACAAATACCACAATGATTGCTACAATAACAATAGTTATATATTTTGTAAAATAATATTTATAATAATATAATTACTATTACATATCTATTTTACAAAGTATTCTCAACTCAATTAAAAAAAAATTACCATCTCGAACACATCGCACAGGCAACAAACTAGTAATAAAAGAAAGTGATGTCTCTAAGTCATATATCACTACAATTGTAGCTTATTGTTTGGGTTAGAAAATTTTCAATTGTTTTTTATTTGAACATTTAATGACAATTTATAATCGAATCAGAAGATGATTTTTCCTTTTCTTTTCTTGTAGAATTTGGTCATAAAGTCACAAGTCAAGCACAATCTTTCCAAGCTACAAGTTGTAACATATTCTATGGGTTAAAAAATTTAATTGGTTTTCTATTTCTGCATTAAAATGAGAACTGATAATCGAATCAGATTTTTGTTTATTTTTCTATTATATAAGAAATTGGGATGTCAGAAAATTTTGGCCATGTCAATTAACAAATTGGATGCCCCTTATTTTGGGTCATTAATCATATTACCATTTGTCAATTATTATGGAAAAGAAATTGAAACTGTGATTTTTCCTACATTTTTATCCAATTGGAAGTGGGAATTGAATCCCATATTACAAAGAAAGATCATAATGAATAGTATTTCTTAATAAAAAAATTGAAAGAGCTACCTATATAAGGAATCTTAGAGAGGTACAATAAATTTATTGTAATTCAAATGCAATCAATAAAATTAATGATATGAATAATATTCAATGTAGATTTCCGCAAAAAAATAAAGTTCAATGTACAATAAATAAAATTGATTGATAGTTTACTGTTAATGATATGAAATTTAATTCATTAAAAAAATTATTTAATATAATAATCCTAAAGATTGTCTGAAAGCAGTAATTACCAAAACCTAACAATGATTGAATGCATAATTAATTATATATATGGGAAACATTGAATAACTGAATTTCTTCCATCTTTTTCAATTGTCTTTGGATTTACTTTAATTACAGCACCAATTAGGCGAAAACCCAAAGGGTCAGTAACACAAAACAATGTGGAAGTCCTGCCTTGAATACCATACACAAGTTGCCTCTTGCTTTTTCTTTGGATAAGTAATTAATTTAGAAGAGAAAGGTTGCAAAAATAAGATAGAATGAAATATTATTTGTTATCCTCTGCACCAACATAAGCATTAAATTGAAACCTACAGAATAACAATCGGTTCATTCAAACTCACAGCAATTCATTTCTAAAATGCATTTGGTCATTAGATTCAATTATCTATGAAAAAAAATACAAATTAATCTCAAGAATAACTTGGCAAAAATGAGGCAATGTTTGCTGGTAGAAATTTCAAAACATGATGGCTCGAATGTGAATCTTCTCCTATCTTCCCTTTTAAGAATAGTTTTCTTAATTTATGTTCAAGTTATTAATAATGCACCAACCCAGAAGAAAAACAGCCAATTGGGTTAAAGTCAAAGAAAAGAAAAACTGTAGCATAATTAATAAGTATTATATATCATCACTGAATTTATTAATATCTTTGGTAAAAATATTACGATTTACATTTAAAGTTACATATATTTGTCTTTGGATAAACACTCAATTATTTTTTGCATATAATTAGCTTAACACTTATGTTTTATACGCCAACTAAGGTGAGATTAGGGAAACCAAGTCCTCATCTAGCTTAATGGCAGTTACTAGGTAGTTTCTGTAATGAACCACTTCTAAGTAATATAATTACATGCTTTTCAAAAAAAAGTAATATAATTACATATATTTATCATTAAATTAAATATTCAGGTTTTTTTAAAAAAAAATTAGGATCTAAATGGTGAATGCAAAAGAAAAAGCTCTTTTCTTTGTACCTTCTTTCCCACCAATTTTGTGGTATATGCTATTGTAGTGCGGGCTACTCCCACTGCTCTTAAAGAAAAAAGCAACGAAAAAGATCAATCAAGACTCCTGAATACACAAAGAGACATTGCATCACTAGGAATGAAGAGGAGATGAAGTGATACTCATGATTCATCTCAAGAAATCACCCATAATTAGATCAAAGGAACCAGTTCTACAAGGACCTAGTCAATCAAAGGGGAAGGACCTAGTCAATCAAAGGGGGAGGAGAGAAGAAACTAGTAAGCATTAAAGCCTACAACATAACATGTAAAGCTTAAAAGATATGATATGATTATATAACATATCAAAATGCCAGTACTCAATTGTTACCTCCATAAGCATTAAATTGGAGTCTACAAAATAACAATCGATTCATTCAAACTCACAGCAATTTATTTCTAAAAAGCACTTGGTCATTAGATTCAATTATCCAGAAAAGAAATACTGATTAAACTTTCAAACAATCAAAAAGCAAATCCAGATGATCCCCCATGTTGCTCCTATTGGTAGAGTATATTTCAGAGCTGATTAGATTTACCTACACCAAGAAGAAAATGGCATCATCTCTTATGAAAAGAATAGACCCCAATCAAAACAAAAAAGATTATCATAGAAATATCTAACTCACATACAATTACTTTCAGTTGAGGATTGACATTGCAAAATTAGAGTTTTTAACCTTCCCACGTATCACTTATTTGGATGGAGGGAATGTGGCGCACTTTAGAGAAATCCTCTCATTCTCTTCTGTCTATCACTTGAATCCTCTCTACCAATGACCTCTTCATTCTGTATAATTCCATTTCCTGGAGAGCAATAACACACCTCAACCCTTTTGGAAAAATCCTCAAATTTGGAACCAAACTCAGACTTAAACTCCGAAGACGTGGCATTGCGCCTTCTTCTATCTGCCACTCTTTTAATTCTTCTAACTCCCAAATACCAAGACAATCAAGTTGAAGAAAATCGTTGGCAGAGCAAACCAGTTTAGTCCCCTTATATGAGAGAGTTGATAATTGGAGAGTCCTCAAATGAGGCAGCTTTCCCAATACATCCATTGGATCCTGCTTCATCTCACAATCCCACAAAGTCAACTTGACAATGTTTGCCGGAAAAAATTTCAAAATATGATGGCTCAAATGTGGATCTTCTCGTAGCTTCCCTCTTAAGAATAGTTTTGATAGGTGATGGCAATGAGAAAGGGGTTCCAAGTCTAGGTATGGGATTGAATCCTCTAACCGCATGTACAATGACCCAGGGCATTGTGATTCAATCAGTGCTTTTAGGATAGGCTCCACATCTTTTGATCTCTCAAAAGTTATTCCTAAACTCTGAATATTTGTCCAGTCGAGCACTGCATTATTTTCAATTAAACTCTTGCACCTTATGTACTTTAAAATTTCAATATTTTTTAAAGTACCTCTTCGCGGCAAATGCAAATATAAACTTACTATAATATGCCTTAAGCGTCTCAACTTGAATAAAACATCAGGAATTCTTGGTGCTTCATTTGGGAGGTATAAAGTGTGTAAACACTTCAACTTGCCAATAGATCATGACAAGATGATGCTTCTTGGACATTGCAACTTCAAATTCCTCAAATGATATAGATTACCAATCACACTTGACACAAGTCAGTTAAACATGTTCTTTCTCCCAAGATTCAACACCGTTAAGAATTTGAAATCATTGCATTTTGAAACGTGCAATTCTATCAATTTTCGTTTTGAAGGAACAAAAGAGAACATAAATTTGAATGTTTTCCCTTCAAAGAAACATACCTTTTGCTAGGAAGAATAGCAATTCTTCGTGCCATAGATGGTGTCAAGGTCACATGAAGAGTATTACCATCGTTTTTGATTAATGATGGCTGAATAATTTCTAAGAAATTCTCCTCTCGAGCTTTTAGCACGCACAAGTCCCTCAAGAGATCATGTATGTGACATGTTTTCACACCTGTTCCTATATGGTCCCTCTTGCCATATTGAACCAAACATTTATTTATTAGCTTTTCTAGGAATTGTTAAGCTACATCCTCCATCAACATTCCCCCACATTCCCATGATGGTGAAATGAAACTTTCTGCAATCCATAATCGAATGAGTTCCTTTTTTAAGATCTCCCAATCTTCTAGATAATGGTCAAGATATAGGAAGCATGGTTTTGAATGAAAAGGCAACTCATTGTAGCTTAAAGTCAAAATCCCATTCACTCCACCATAATGATGTTCTTGTTGTTGAAACTCGTTTAAGTGTGCATTGATATTTTGATTACAAATCTCCCATTGAGCTTGTGACCTTTTTGTTGCTAGCAAGCCTCCCAACATAATAATTGCCAAAGGTAGACCTCCACTTTTTTCACCATCTCTCTTCCTAGCAACTCCAATTCTTTTGCGCAAGCATGAAACTTTGTCTTCTTTCTTGGGAATGGTTTCATTCTAAAAAGCTTCCAACTCTCAACATCTGTAAGAAATTGAAGCTCTATTGAAAAGTTGCAAGGATTGACATGTAACGCCACTTTCTTGTGGTACGTTGTGAATAAAATTTTCCTTCTTTTTTTTCCTTGTGGAAAAGCATGTTTAAGACTATTCCAATGCTCTTTTCTCCCCATATCATTAAGGATCACCAAGTATCGTTTTTCTTTTAAAAAACCATAAACCTTTTCCATCCACTCATTCTCTTCCAGTTTATCAATTAACTCCCTTTCTTCTTTAGAAGGAGAGAGAAGTTTTATGCGGAGACCATGCAAAACTTCTCTTAGCATACATTGTCGAGATATAAAAGCCCAAGCAAAACAATCAAAAAGTCATTTCACATCAATATGCTTATATACTGTTTTTTTGTAAAAGTGGTCTCACCAATGCCCCCCATGCCGACTACCAAAACAACAACATGAAGTCTATCTTCTTCAGTCATCAGGCTGAGCCAAAACTAACAACTCTATTTCATAGAGTTATCTCATCAGTTTCAGGTGCCAAAATGATCACAGTTCTTGAGTTTTTCTAGTATAAATTAGTTATTGTAGTTACTTTTCTTTGAATTTTACATAAGCATGTCAATTTAATTTAACTTCTGTCAATTTAATCAATTAGGGATTAAAATGTTAAATTGAGTTGCTATTGAATTAGCACTTGCTTAGTAGGAGTATGAATGAAGAAAGAATGTGCAAAGGATGATAAGTGCAGAAGTGGATTGCATCTACTTTAGTAGTCTAAGCTAAGGGAAAGACCTTCAACATTCATGTTGATTATGTCGACTAGTTTCAATCTAAGCGAGGCTAAAATTCACAAGCAAAATGGCTTAATGTAGCAGGATGAAGCATTGAAACAAGGAACAATAGTAGAAAACAACAAGCACAGCGCTGCAGCGTCTCACTCTCAGCACTGCAGTGTTGCCTAGTACCATTCTTACAAGGTAGTAGCATCAGTGCTGCAGCCCCAAGTCTGTAGCACTGCAGCGCTGTCCTTAGCAGCACAAACCCTCCACCAGGCAATAAGCTTGGCGCTGCAGCGCCAAACTCTCAACACTGTAGTGCTGTCCAGTGAATCAACATTGCCTTTGGCAGTGAACTTGGTGCTGCAGCGCCAGAAACTCAACGCTGCAGCGCCAACTTAAATGAAGAAGTCTGGACCCTTCGATCTTTCAGATCAGAGGTAGAGTGCTATAAAAAGAGGCCTTTTCAGGGCTAAAAAGGGAGATCGGGGAGAGTAGCTTTTCAGAAAAATAGAAAAAAGTGAGGGATTTGGTCTACACAAAAGAGGAAAAGGGAGAAGAGCAGTGAAGGATTTTCTTGGGAGTTGAATCATCCACATCAGCTTACCTTTCTCAAACTAGTTTCATCTCTCTTTGTTATTGTAGAAATGAACATTTTTCCTGAGCATATTGAGTTTTGTATTAAATATGTTGAACTAGAATTTTTAATTTAAAATTATGATGGATTTCAATATGTAGCTTGGCTATTGTGTTGGTTTATTGCTTATTTTTTTTATGAAAATATTGATATTTACTCAAATTGGAGTTTATTGCCCATTTATTTGCTTGATCACTATTTAAATGCATCTAGGTATTTAGATGACACTTGAGAGACTTAGTCTAAATTAGACCTTGATTTGGGTAATGTGTTCAATACACTTAGAAAGGAATTTTAATATTTTGATTTGCAATTAGAGTAGACATATATTTAATTGCCACATATAGTCAATTTTTAGAACATTTACTTAAAGAACTTAATTTAATTGTTTCCTATAAACATATACTCATTCAATTAAGTTAAGCAATTGTGTAATATTTTTACAGAGAATTACACATACTTTAAGATTCTAGACTAACATCAATTTTCTTTAAAATTAAATAATTAAGCAAACACAATTTCAAGTGAAATATTAAAGGATACCATAATCGTAGACTATTAGAGCATTACTTCCACCTTAATTTGTTATTTGCACTCCTTAGATTATACTTAGTTAATTAGATTACTTTTTAATCATTGCTCAAAATTTGGTACTTGGATAAAATTAGTTTATTTTAATTTTAATAATTAGTAACAACAATTAAATCAACTCATCGAGGGATCGACAAACTCAATTTATTACTATATTACTTGTTGTGATTGTGTGTACTTGCATGAAATCTTTTCTTGTATTTTGCATTTAATTTTGAGCATATCTGATATCACACAAGCAAAAAAAAAGATTTACACAACAAAAACATCATTTGTGATACCCTCCAAGCTAACAACGTCCTCTACCTTAACATGTGTTTATGTTCTTAACCATTGCTGCATTTAGCAAATAGAGCTAGACCCCTCTCCTCCAGATATTTGATCATAAGCTGGAAGACCCTTAGAAAGGCCATCAAGCTTAGTCTGGATTGCTTTGACCTTCAGCTGATTTTGTTCAGATGATTTTTCTTATATTTTTATCAAATTGGAAGTGAGAATTGAATCCCATATTAGAAAGAAATTAGATAACGGAAAACTGTTATTCAAATAGAAAAAAACGATGAATTTAAGTATTTGGTTTAATGATAAATAATGAGTCTATTAAAAAAAATTCTCTTTTAACAAATCCTAACGATATTGAGACCAAAAAACTCAATGGTGCTACCATGGGTATATGTAAAAAAAATATTTTTTTAAAGTATATTTATTAGTCTCGAGAATCAGTGTGTTATCCGAAGTCTCTTACTTAATTGGTTGAAGACTTTTCATGGTACAAGAACTAGGTTTGGGCAAAGGAAACTTATACAATTACAAAAAATAATTTCCATGACCTAACAATGGTGTTGTTAACTTTGTATATATGCAATTAAAATTTTTTTTATAAAAACTGGTCTAATTGACTCTTGGCATTCAAAACTTTCTATGCAATTACTAGTTGATTATTAGTTAATGAATTTCCCTTTTGTCTATTTTTGGTTGATTTTTAGTTATAAAATACCCTTTGAAAACAATTGTATTGACAAGTGTGCAATTTAAATTTGCTTTTTGGGTTAGAAGGTAGAATTTGATCATATAAGTCTTAAGTCAACTACGTACAATCTTTCCAAGCTACAAGTTGTAACGTATTCTTTGGGTTAAAAATTTTCATTGGTTTTCTTTCAGCTTTAAAATGTCAATTCATAATCGAATCAAACTTTGTTTTTAATTTTCTTTTATTATAAGAAATTGGGATGTTAGAAACGGATTGAATCATCTAACTAAACATGAGCTCAAAGATTTGTCCCAAATAAATCACATACATATCTAGATCTTTGTTGACATAAGGAGGTTTACCCAAAAGAATTGCTTGCAACTACTCCATCTAGAAATGATCATAATCCAGAGAATCTTGCGCTAGATGCTTGGTTTTCAATTTTGACCATGTCAATTGACAAATTGGATGTCCCTTATCTTGGGTTTTTCTATTTTTTTTTATGGTTAAATTCATATCTTGGGTCATTAACCATAATATAATTTGTCAATTGTCATGGAAAAGAAATTGAAATTGTGATTTTTCCTACATTTTTATCAAATTGGAAGTGGAAATTAAAACCCATATTAGAAAGAAAGATCATAATGGAGAGTTGTTCAAATAGAAAAAAAAAGTATTTCTTAATTAAAAATTGAAAGACTTGCCTATATAATGAATCTTAGATAGGTACAGTAAACAAAATTAATGCTATGAATAATGTTCAATGTAAAATAAATAAAATTGATTGATAGTTTACTGTTACTGTTATGAATTTTAATGCATTTTAAAAAATAAATTATTTAATATAATAAACTTAAAGAGTGTCTTAAAGTAGTAATTACCAAAACCTAACAATGATTGAATGCATAGTTATTTATATATACTTAGCAAATATTTATGATTCCCTTGTCACATTGAATAACTCAATTTTCTTCCATCCTTTTCAATTTCTTTGGATTTACTTTAATTGCAGCACAATTAAGCAAAAACCCAAAGCTTCAATAACACAAAACAATGTGCAACTATACACAAGTTGTCCCTTTGTTTAATCTTCTGTTTTTTTTTCTTTGGATAAGCAAATAATCTAGAAGTAAAAGGTTGCAAAAATAAGATAGAATGAAATATTTTTTGTTTTTTTACCCATATTATCGTTTTATATATAAATGAAATTATGTATTATCTCGTCACAAGATATTTATTTAGTGTTTTTTTTATCAATGCATTTTCTTTATTTAGAGAAAAGAAAAATCAAATCCAATTCTTTGAATAAGTGTACATACAGCTTTCAAAAAAATACATACATATTTACTATTAAATGAAATAATCAAATATCTCTTTTGTCAAATAAAGATATGATTATATAATATCAAAGTGCTAAATATTATTGAAAAAAGACTGATACATTAATTCATCTCAAAGCTAATACAATAAACAAGAAAAAAAATCTCTAAAAAGAACAAAACATAGAAATAAAATTCAGAAAACAAGACTTTCAATAGCTTTTGCCTTTAAGTACTAGCAAACAAATGGATAATCTTCACTTGTGAATATCTATAATTAACTAATAATCGGTTCATTCAAATTCACAGCAATTCATTTATAAAAAGCACTTGATCATTAGATTCAGTTATCAAAGAAAAAATACAAATTAAACTTTTGAACAATCAAAAAGCAAATCCAAGTGATCCCCCTTGCTGCCTTTATTGGCAGAGTACATTTCTGGGCCGATTAGAGTTACCTACATCAAGAAGAAAATGGCATCATCTCTTATGAAAAGGATAGACCCCAATCAAAACCAAAAAAAAAAAATTATCATATAAATATCGAAGTCACCTGCAACCACTTTGAGTTGAGGATTTGACATTGCAAAATTAGAGCTTTCAGTCCTTCTCTGTATGCATTATTCGGATGGAGGGTATGTGGCACACTTTAAAGAAATCCTCTCCTTCTCTTCCTTCTATCACTTGAATCCTTTCTACTAATGACCTCTTCATTCTCTCTAATTTCATTTCTTGGAGAGCAGTAATATACCTCAACCCTTCTGGAAAAATCTTCAAATTTGAAACCCAGCCCAGAATTAAAATCCGAAGATGTTGCATTGCGCCGTCTTCTATCTGCCACTCTTCTAATTCTGGTAGATTCCAAATTTGAAGAAAATCAAGTTGAAGAAAATCATTCGCTGAGCAAACCATTTTAATCCCCGAATATGAGTAAGCAAATAAGCAAAGAGTCCTCAAATGTGGCAACTTTCCCAATACAGCCATTGGATCCTGCTTTATCTTACAACCTATCAAAGATAACTTGATAATGTTTGCTGGCAGAAATTTCAAAAGATGATGGCTCGAATGTGGATCTTCTTGTAACTTCCCTCTTAAAAATAGTTTTGATAGGTGATGGCAATGAGAAAGGGGTTCCATGTCTGGATATGGGATTGAATCCTCCAACCACATGTACAATGACCTAAGGCGTTGTGATTCAATCAGTGCTTTTATGATAGGCTCCACATCTTTTGATCTCTCAAAACTTATTCCTAAACTCCGAATATTACTCAAGTCGAGCACTGCATTATTTTCAATTAAACTCTTGCCCTTTATGTACTTTAAAGTTTCAATATTTTTTAAAGTATCCCTCAGCAACAAAGGCACATATGTACGTAGACCGCCTACTGCAATATGCCTTAAGCGTCTCAACTTGAAAAAAACATCAGGAATTCTTGATGCTTGATATAGGAGGTATAAAGTGTGTAAATTCTTCAACTTGCCAATAGACCGTGGCAAGATGATGGTTCCAGTAGATCTCAACCTCAAATACCTCAAATGATGTAGATTACCAATTTCACTTGACACATGCCACTTGGACAACATATCATTTCTCGCAAGATTCAACACCCTTAAGAATTTGAAATCATTGCATTTTGAAATGTGCAATTCTATCAATTTCTCATTTTGGAAGAGCAAAAGAGAACGTAAATTTGGATGTTTTCCCTTCAAAGAGACATACCTTTTGCTAGGATGAATAGCAATTCTTCGTGCCATAGATGGTGTCAAGGTCACATGAAGAGTATTACCATATTTTTCGATCAATGATGGCCGAATGATTTCTAAGAAATTTTCCTCTCGAGCTTTTAGCACACACAAGTCCCTCAAGAGATCATGTACGTGACATGTTTTCACACCTATTCCTGTATGGTCCCTCTTGCCAACTTGAACCAAACATCTATTTATTAGCTCTTCTAGGAATTGTTCAGCTAAATCCTCCATCAACATTCCCCCACTTTCCCATGATGGTGAAATGAAACCTTCTGCAATCCATAATCGTATGAGTTCCTTCTTTGAAATCTCCCAATCTTCTGGATAATTGCTAAGATATAGGAAACATGGTTTTAAATGAAAGGGCAACTCATTATAACTTAAAACCAAAATCCAATTCACTCCACCATAATGATGATCTTGTTGTTGAAACTCGTTTAAGTGTGCATTGATATTTTGGTGAACCGTCTCCCATTGAGCTCGTGACCTTTTTGTTGCTAGCAAGCCTCCCAACGTAGCAATTGCCAAAGGTAGACCTCCACATTTTTCCACCATGTCTCTTCCTAGCATCTCCAATTCTTTTGCGCAAGCATGTAACTCTGTCTTCTTTCCTGGGAATGCTTTCATTCTAAAAAGCTTCCAACTCTCATCATCTGTAAGACATTGAAGCTCTATTGGGGAGTTGCAAGGATCGGCATGTAACGCCACTTCCTTGTTGCGTGTTGTGAATAAAATTTTGCTTCCCTCTTTTCCTCGTGGAAAAGCATGTTTAAGACTATTCCAATGCTCTTTTCTCCAAATATCATCAAAGACCACCAAGTATCGTTTTTCTTTTAAAAAATCATAAACCTTTTCCATCAACTCGTTCTCTTCCAGTTTATCAATTAACTCCCTTTCTTCTTTAGAAGGAGAGAGAAGTTTTATGAGGAGACCTTGCAAAACTTGTCTTAGCATACATTGTTGAGATATAAAAGCCCAAGCACAACAATCAAAACGTCGTTTCACATCAATATGCTTATATACTTTTTTTGCGAGAGTGGTCTTACCAATGCCCCCCATGCCAACAATTGAAACAACAACATGAAGTCTATCTTCTTCGGTCATCAACTGAGCCAAAACCTCATTTGTGATACACTCCAAGCTAACAAGATCCTCTTCCTCAACATGTATATATGTTCTTCTTAACTGCTGCTGCATCTTGGCAATAGAGCTAGACCCCTCTCCACTCGATATCTGATTATAAGTTGGAAGACCCTTAGAAAGGCCTTCAAGCTTAGTCTGGATTGCTTTGACCTTCACCCCGATTTTGTACAGATGAAAAGGCTTGGTGAATCTCTTGATGATTCCATGAAAGCCTCCTTGATGTGCAAATCGAAGAATGAAGTTGTCAATAACATCTTCTGCTTCATAAGCAAGATCTCTGATTTGTCTCACCAAAGTGCGGGTAAGCTCATTTTGGTCTTGCTTCTTATTGTCTGCATCCTTCAAGGAGCTCTTCATCCGCTCCAGTTCAGCCTTTAAGTCCTCCACTTCCTCACGAACTCCAAGCAAGAAAACAGCTTCATGAATGAGTAAATCGGATATTCTTTCAATAGCTAAGGACACAATAGCCTGTTCCATTTCTGCTGTTGATTCAAAGTACTCTTCTCTTTTCAAGGATCTCAGTATTAGCTGGGCCTCACTTGGAAGACAATGAAGCAAAGGCTGGTGCTAAGTAGGAGCACAAAGGGAGCTTCAACTTCATTTCTTGATTAATCTCAACATATCACCACCAACAAGATACAAGGAACTACTTACTAGGACCTATTCAATCAAAATAAGGAAATCATAAAAACCCAAGAGAAGCACAAGAGACGTAGGTGTAACCACCAAAAGCATACAAAGTAACCCCTTTTCTTTTACAGCTAAGCCATGACCTCAATACGTTTTGAATTACACCCTGCCGACTTATCAAATATTCAACTAATTTACAGCCACAATGACATATTATCTACCTCGATTTAATTAGTTTATTATTGGAGACTTGTCAGATATAATATGGCCTGTACAATTTTTTTTAAAGGGCCAAATTGGCTTATTCAAATTCAACTCTTTCTTGCTTCAATAATAGTAGTAATTATAAATTCGTAACATAAATTCGTAAATAAACAAACAAATTTATCATCATCATTCAATGGAGTACTGGTCTGGAAGGAGCCATAGTCAACTTATGACTCAAACCAGCTTACATGGGTCCACTTTTTTTGGTAAAATTTTCATTACAAAATCAAATAAATTTTTATATTTCATAATCAATTAATAATTATTAATTAAAATATTATGTATTATTTTTATATTTATATAATGCTTATGTAGTATTGACGTGAAAGGTGAAAATATACATAATCATTTTAATATGTTATATCAATATGGTACGTCATCATTCATTATTATATATCAATATATTACGTAACACAAAATGATAAATGATATTTTCATTACAGCTACTAATTAATTATTAATTATAAAAATATATATTATGACATATCAGTATGTCATGTCAATATCATATTATATAAAAAAATAAATAATATTCATTTAACAAAGCATTAAACATATAAAAATATTCAACTAATTGACAGCAAAAAGGACATATTATCTATCTCGATTTAGTTAGTTTATTACAGAGGAAACCTTAATTATTTTTTGACTTGGGTACTATGTGGATTGGTGAAGGCATTCATGAAGAAAGGAGTTTTATGTTATGATTGTTCCTCGTCAGTTATTCATTTTAGAAATCCTTTCATGGAGATATGAGGAACTTTCGTCTTGAAATTTTAATAGTAGCAATTAGCAAAGGATAATTCATTGAATACTACTTATTTTTTAGAGTATTACTCTGTTTTAAGAAGGTCCAATCCTCATTTATGCAGGAAAACAGCTTCATGAATGTGTAAATCCGATATTCTTTCAATAGCTAAGGATATAATAGTCTCTTCCATTTCTCTTGCTGATTCAACTTACTTTTCTTTTCTAGGATTTAAAACTGATCCGCCTGTTTCTTCCATATGTATAAATTACAATTTGTGACTTGGAAGTTGGTTCATGATATAAATTACACTTGTCAAAGAATGAGAAACATAATGTAAAAAATTAACCTTGCCGGTAAAGACACAATAATTTTTTTTAATTATAGTATATTTTTCGTGATTATTGTTCATTAAATAATATTTGCACGTTATCATATTACCGAGAAATTAAATTGTGTTATAAAAGATTTATTTTACGTTTTTTTGTTAAATAATTTTTTCTATTTAAAAATAAAATTCTAATCCAACTCTTTGAAATAGATATGTTTATTATTTGAACCAAAATTCTTACGAAGAAGTTAGGGCTCTGAGCTTTTTTTTTATACTAATGCAAAAGCCAAAGCTCTTTCCCTTGTACCTTGTTTTCCACAAACTTTCTCATATATGCTTATTGTGGTGTGAGCTAATGCCACTTCTTTTAAAAAGGGAGAAGAAAAAGATCCATAATATGGCCGACATGGAAGATTAAATAAAAAAAGAATATTATTTTTTGTCAAACCGAGAGGAATTTTGGAGGAAACTAACATCAAACATGTTCTAAGTATTGGTGATTGTAGTGAGGGCTACTACCACTTCTTCTTTTTTTAAACAAAATCAATAAAATTCCCGACTAAAAAGGTTAAATTAAAAAGAATATATGTTAAATCAACACCAAAAATCGAAGTTACTATGTTTGAAAAGACTAATATAGAACATGGTATTGGTGGTAGCCTTTTTCTCTCAATTATTTATGTTAAACTCTTTCTAAAGCTTAGCCTATATTAACCAAAGAGCTCAACCAGAAGACAGACGAGACAAAGACATGATGAACAAGGAACACAAGCAGCACACCACCAGGTTCATAACATTTCCTTAACTACCATCACAGAGGAACAGAGGCAGGGAGATGCTCCGAATATAACAACACAGACAACATGGCAACTCCAAAGCAAAAATGTCCAAACCAATCAAAAGAGGAAATCATCCCACTGAAAACGAAAAAGCAGATCAGGAGTTGATCAGCTCTTAATCCTTGGAAAATTAAGTGATTGTTTCATACCATTAATTCAACAACAACAACAATCAAAAGCAAATTAAGCTGCCCCCTTGTTGCTCTTATTAACACGGTTGCATTTCGTGATCAAATAAGGCATCCAACCTCGGCTCATATCAAGTCCCCACCTATTGTACCCAAACCCAAATTGTTTATTTTTATTACATTGCTTGCCTACTCCTTTTGGTAAGATAGTAAAAGAAGAGAAGATTTGAATCCAACTCTTTAAAATTATTTGATAAAAGTATATTATAGTATTATCTCAATAATTTAAAATATGGGCACAAACTTTTTGGTACATAATTTTACTATTAAGTTTTAAGATTAAGAGCAACACACAAAATGAAAATAAAGGATAAAACCTTAATTATTTTTCTACTTGGGTTCCATGTGAAATGGTGAAGGCATCCATGAAGTAGGAGTTTTATGTTTTGCTTTGATTTCATAGTTTTCTTGGGTTATGATGGTTCCTCTTAATTTATTCATTTCAATAATCAATTCATGGAGATATGAGGAACCTTCAACACTTACACGCTCTCACAATTCATAAAAAGAAAAGACAAAGAGCCTCATTCATCCAAAACGCTCAACCAGAAAACACCCGAGACAAAGACATCATCAACAAGGAACACAAGCAGCACACCACCAGGTTCATAACATTTCCTTAACCAACATCACAGAGAAACAGAACCAGGGAGATGCTCCAAAAACAACAACACAAAGACACCACGGCAGCTCCAAAGCAAAAATGTCCAAACCAATCAAAAGAGGAAATCAGCCAATAGTAAACATCACAACAACCGTGGCATCACCAAGCAAACAAAGCCGAATGAAACCAGAGAGAAGTTTGAATCATCCCATTGAAAACCAAAAAGCAGAGGACTTGATCACCTCATAATCCTTGGAAATTATGTATCCAACCTCACCTCCTATCAAGTCGCCACCTTATTGGCACTAAATGTATTTCAATGCCGATTAGATTTACCTACACCAAGAAGAAAATGGCATCATCTCCTAAGAAAAGGATAGATCCAAATCAAAACAAAAAAAACATTACCATAGAAATATGTAACTCACCTGCAACAACTTTGAGTTGAGGATTTGAAATTGCAAAATTAGAGTTTTCAATCTTCCAGCGTATCACTTATTTGGATGGAGGGTATGTGGCGCACTTTAGAGAAATCCTCTCCTTCTCTTCCGTCTATGACTTGAATCCTCTCTACCAATGGCCTCCTAAAGTATTTTAATTTCATTTCTTGAAGAGCAGTAATATACCTCAACCCTTCTGGAAACATCCTCAAATTATGAAGCGCCAGAAGATTTAAACTCTGGAGACGTGGCATTGCGCCTTCCCCTATCTGCCACTCTTCTAATTCGGATAAAAGCCAAATATCAAGAAATTCAAGTTGAAGAAAGTCATTGGCAGAGCAAACCATTTTACTCCCCTCATATGAATTCGAAAGTAATTTAAGAATCCTCAAATTAGGCAGCTTTCCCAATACAACCATTGGATCCTGGTTCATCTTAGAAAACAACAAAGTTAACTTGACGATGTTTGCTGGTAGAAAATTCAAAACATGATGGCTCAAATGCGGATCTTCTTGTATCTCTCCGCTTAAGTATAGTTTTGAGAGGTGATTGCACTGAGAAAGGGGTTCCAAGTTTGAACATGTGGTTGAATCCTCAAAATCAATGAACAATGACGAAAGGCGGTGTGATTCGATCAATGCTCTTAGGAAAGGCTCCACATCTTTTGATCTCTCAAAAGTTATTCCTAAACTCCGAATATTAGTCAAGTCGAGCACTGCATTATTTTCAATTAAAGTCATGACCCTTATGTACTTTAAAGTCTCGATATTTCTTAAAGTATCTCTTAGCAGCAAAGGCACATGTCTTGTAAATACAGCACCTAATACAATATGCCTTAAACGTCTCAACTTGAATAAAATATTAGGAATTCTTACATTAGCATTTGGGAGGTATAAAGTGTGTAAACTCTTCAACTTGCCAATAGACCGTGGCAAGATGATTTCTGAAGATTCTAACTTCAAATACCTCAAATGATGTAAATTACCAATTTCACTTGGCACATGCCATTCGGACACATCATTTCTTAACAGATTCAACACCCTTAAGAATTTGAAATCATTGCATTTTGAAATGTGAAATTTTATCAATTCTTCGTTCTGAAAGAGCAAAAGAGTACGTAAGTTTGGATGCTTTCCTTTCAAAGAAACGTACCTTTTGCTAGGATGAATAGCAACTCTTCGTGCCATTGATGCTGTCAAAGTCACGTAAAGAGAAGTACTATCATTATCGATCAATGATGGCTGAATAATTTCCAAGAAATTCTCCTCTTGAGCTTTTAGCACGCACAAGTCCTTCAAGAGATCATGTATGCGACATGTTTTCACACCTGTTCCTGTATGGTCCCTCTTTCCAACTTGAACCAAACATCTATCTATTAGCTCTTCTAAATATTGTTCAGCTACATCTTCCATTAGCATTCCCCTGCTTTCCCATGATGGTGAAATGAAACCTTCAGCAATCCATAATTGAATGAGTTCCTTTTTTGAGATCTCCCAATCTTCTGGATAATGGCCAAGATATAGGAAGCAAGGTTTTAAATGAAATGGCAATTCATTGTAGCTTAAAGCCAAAATCCCATTCACTCCACCATAATGATGATCTTGTTGTTGAAACTTGTTTAAGTGTGCATTGATATTTTTGTGAACCATCTCCCACTGAGCTCGTGACCTTTTTGTTGCTAGCAAGCCTCCCAACGTAGCAATTGCCAAAGGTAGACCTCCACATTTTTTTACCATTTTTCTTCCTAGCATCTCCAATTCTTCTAAGCAAGTATGAAACTCTGTCCTGTTTCCTGGGAATGCCTTCATTCTAAAAAGTTTCCAACTTTCATCATCTGTAAGGAGTGGAAGCTCTATTGGGAAGTTGCAAGGATCAGCATGTAAGGCCACTTCCTTGTGGCGTGTTGTAAATAAAATTTTGCTTCCCCTTTTTCCTCGTGGAAAAGCAGGCTTGAGAATATTCCAATGCTCGTTTCTCCAAATATCATCAAAGACCACCAAGAATCGTTTTTCTTTCAACAAATTATAAACCTTTTCCATCAACTCGTTCTCTTGCAGTTTATCAATTAGCTTCCTTTCTTCTTTAGAAGGAGTGAGAAGTTTTATGAGGAGATCATGCAAAACTTCTCTTGGCATACATTGTCGAGATATAAAAGCCCATGCAAAACAATCAAAAGATTGTCTCACATCAATATGCTTGTATACTTTTTTTGCAAGAGTGGTCTTACCAATGCCCCCCATGCCGACTATCGAAACAACGACATGAGGTCTATCTGCTTCTGTCATCAGCTGAGCCAAAACCTCATTTGTGATACCTTGCAAGCTAACGACATCCTCTTCCTCAACATGTGTATATGTTCTCCTTAACCGCTGCTGCATCTCGAAAATAGAGCTAGACCCCTCTCCACCAGATATCTGATTATAAGCTGGAAGAGCCTTAGAAAGACCTTCAAGCTTAGTCTGGATTGCTTTGACCTTCACCCCGATTTTGTGCAGATGAAAAGGCTTGGTGAATCTCTCGATTATTCCATGAAAGCCTCCTCGATGTGCTACTTGAAGAATGAAGGAGTCAATAACATCTTCTGCTTCATAAGCAAGATCACTGATTTGTCTCACCAAAGTGCGGGTAAGCTCATTTTGGTCTGGCTTTTTGTCCGCATCCTTCAAGGAGCTCTTCATCCGCTCAAGTTCAGCCTTGAGGCCCTCCACTTCGTCACGAACTCCAAGCAGGAAAACAGCTTCCTGAATGAGTAAATCGGATATTCTTTCAATAGCTAAGGACACAATAGCCTCTTCCATTTTTGCTGTTGATTCAAAGTACTCTTCTCTTTTCAAGGATCTCAGTATTAGCTGTAGCTGGGTACTTGAACTTGCCTAAATTGACTAGACACAGGCGCTGGGAGAGAGAGAAAGAAGGGAGGAGAAATGACAAAGCAGGGTTTTCTTTGATAGGGTCGAGTATAAAACCCAACATTAAGAAAAAGATAAAAGAAGAAAGAATTGTTTTATATCAAGACTGAGAAAGGCCAGCTGATCCGGTACCATCCCATGATCCAATTCATTAATCTCAGGGAGGTGTTTTTTGTATAATTCATTCAAAATATTTATGTAATTTATCACATAATAATATTATTAAAAAATTACAGCAATAATGATATGACTATAGTGAATAAAAACAAAAATATTAAACTAATGATAATTACTAATGGATCTTTATTATGAATACATTGGATCATATTTTTTAAACAATATGATTATATATTAACATATTTTATTAATAACATGAATATTAATTTACGTTAAGATATCGAAACAAATATAAATATTTTAGTTTATTATCTTTATCTAATTCCAGATCTTACCTTCATCGTGGTAGCTCTGCCTGGCGTTAATTAATTATATATACCAAAACCAACAAGCCCAGAAAGTGACAGCTTTGGCAACACAGACAGCACGGAGAAGTTGCCTCACATGGGGAGCACATAGGGAGCTTCCCATGTGCATGTGCATGTGCATAATTAATTATATAAACTTTAGTCAATATTTATGATTCCCATGTATCATTAAATAACTCAATTGCATTTGGATTTACTTTATTTGCAGCACAAATTAAGCAAAAACCCAAAGCTTCAATAACACAAAACAACGTGGAAGTTCTGGCCTTGAATCTTTTGTTTAATCTTCTGGATAAGCAATTCCCATGTATCATTCACAACTTGCCTCTTTCTTTAATCTTTTGTTTGTTTTTTTTTTCTTTGGATAAGCAAATTATTTAGAAGAGAAAGGTAGCAAAGACAAAGACGTGGCATTGTCCAAAATTTTGGATAATCAGAAGCCTTCAAGTCAAAGAAAATCCACCGGAAGTGACCCCAAATCCGGCTGCTCAAGGAGCATTCAATGCTTTGTGGATTGTTGACGATAAAGGCCAAGCATGCTTCCAGCCTCTTCTTCTTTTTTTTTTTATATATTTTAATTTTTATTTGTTATTTATTATTTATTTTTTATTTGGGGAAGGATAACGGGTGTCTACACAAATTTGCAAATGTGAGGCTAAGAGATTGGTCTTTGACACATATATAGAAATGCTTATCAGTTAATTGAAAAATGAAGCGGCTAATTTCTAGCAGAGTTGTCTCTGTACATCGAGTTCCTTGCGTAACAGATTACATAAATTTTATACGAATCCTTCTGCTAATATTTTTTTCCCTTCCATCATCTTATTTTGCGCACTCATATGGTAACAATTTTAACATAATTTATGCAGCAAAGAAGCAGAAAAGCAAAGACTCTTCCTATACCTTATCTCATAAGGTAGGAGGTAGGAATCCCATATCTAACAAGAAAGAGTTGACAATCCGCTTTCTTAGAATTTCCAGTTTCACCGAGCCCTCTTGCTGTCTCATTGAGAGTGGAACAAATAGGAACAACTTCAGAAAATAGAACTTTAAGTAGCTTTTGCCCTTAAAGTGCTAGCAAACAATTGGATAATCTTCACTTGTGAAAATCTAAAATTTGTTAACAATTGGTTCATTCAAACTCACAGCAATTCATTTGTAAAAATACAAATTAAACTTTCAAACAATCAAAAAGCAAATCCAAGTGATCCCCCATTTTGCTTTTATTGGCATAGTACATTTCTGAGCCAATTAGATTTACCTACACCAAGAAGAAAATGGCATCATCTCTTATGAAAGGATAGACCCAAATCAAAACCAAAAAGATTATCATATAAATAACTAACTCACCTCCAACTACTTTGACTTGAGGATTTGAAATTGCAAAATTAGAGGTTTCAATCTTCCTCCGTACCCATTACTTGGATGGAGGGTATGTGGCGCACATTGGAGAAATCCTCTCCTTCTCTCCCATCTATCACTTGAATCCTCTCTACCAATGACCTCTTCATTTCCAATAATATCATTTCTTGGAGAGCAGTAATATACTTCAACCCTTCTGGAAAACTCCTCAAATTTGAAAACTTTAACAGCTCTAAACTCCGGAGACGTGGCATTGCGCCTTTTTCTATCTGCCACTCTTCTAACTCTTTTAACGGCCCAATACCAAGATAATCAAGTTGAAGAAACTCGTTAGCAGAGCAAACCATTTTTGTTCCCACATATGAGAAACTCTCAAAGAAAAGAGTCCTCAAATGAGGCAGCTTTCCCAATACAGCCATTGGATCCTGCTTCATCTCACAATCCCACAAAGTCAACTTGACAATGTTTGCCGGCAGAAATCTCAAACTATGATGGCTTGAATGTGGATCTTCTTGTATCTTCCCTCTTAAGAATAGTTTTGATAGGTGATGGCAATGAGAAAGGGGTTCCAAGTTTGGGTATGGGATTGAATCCTTTAACCACAAGTACAATGACCCAAGGCGTTGTGATTTAATCAGTGCTTTTAGGATAGGCTCCACATCTTTTGATCTCTCAAAACTTATTCTTAAACTCCGAATATTAGTCAAGTCGAGCACTGCATTATTTTCAATTAAATTCTTGCTCCCTATGTACTTTAAAGTCTCAATATTTTTTAAAGTATCCCTCAGCAACAAAGGCACATATATAAGTAGATTGCCTACTACGATATGCCTCAAGCGTCTCAACTTGAATAAAACATCAGGAATTCTTGGTACTTCATTTATGAGGTATAAAGTGTGTAAATTCTTCAACTTGCCAATAGACCGTGGCAAGATGATGGTTCCACCAAATCTTAACTTCAAATACCTTAGATGATGTAGATTACCAATTTCACTTGACACATTCCACTCGGGCCACACATCATTTCTCACAAGATTTAATACTCTTAAAAATTTGAAATCATTGCATTTTGAAATGTGCAATTTTATCAATTCTTCGTTCTGAAAGAGCAAAAGAGTGCGTAAATTTGAATGTTTTCCTTTCAATGAAACATACCTTTTGCTAGGATGAATAGCAATTCTTCGTGCCATAGATGCTGTCAAAGTCACATGAAGAGAATTACCATCACTTTCGTTCAATGGTGGCTGAATAATTTTTAAGAAATTCTCCTCTTGAGCTTTTTTCACTCACAAGTCCCTCAAGAGATCATGTACGTGACATGTTTTTACACCTACTCCTGTATGGTCTCTCTTACCAACTTGAACCAAACATCTATTTATTAGCTGTTCCAGGAATTGTTCAGCTACATCCTCCATCAACATTTCCCCGCTTTCCCATGATGGTGAAATGAAACCTTCAGCAATCCATAATCGAATGAGTTCCCTTTTTGAGATCTCCCAATCTTCTGGATAATGGCCAAGATATAAGAAGCACGGTTTTAAATGAAAAGGCAACTCAGTGTAACTTAAACTCAAAATCCCATTCACTTTACCATAATCATCTTGTAGTGGGAAATTGTTTAAGCGTGCGTTGATGTTTCTCTGGACCATCTCCCACTCAGCCCTTGTCTTTTTGGTTGCTAGCAAGCCTCCCAACACAGCAATTGCCAAAGGTAGACCTCCACATCTTTTCACCATCTCTCTTCCTGGCATTTCCAATGCTTCTGGACAAACATGAGACTCTGTCTTGTTTTCTGGGAATGCTTTCATTCTAAAAAGCTTCCAACTTTCATCATCTGTAAGAAATGAAAGTTCAGTTGGGGAGCTGCAAGGATCAGCATGTACCGCCACGTTCTTGTGGCGTGTTGTGAATAAAATTTTGCTCCCCTTTTTCCCTTTTGGAAAAGCAGGTTTAAATTTATCCCAATCGTCGCTTTTCCAAATATCATCCAACACTATCAAATATCGTTTTTCTTTCAAGCCATCATAAAGCTTTTTCACCAACTGGGTCTCTACCAGTTTATCATCATCTTGCTCTCGAGGGAGAAGTTTTATGAGGAGATCTTGCAAAACTTCTGTTGGCCTACATTGTTGAGATATAAAAGCCCAGGCACAACAATCAAAATGTCGTTTCACATCCATATGATTATATACTTTTCTTGCAAGAGTGGTCTTACCAATGCCCCCCATGCCGACTACCGAAACAACGACATGAAGTCTATCTTCTTCTGTCATCAACTGCTTCAAAACATGCCTTGTGATGCCCTCCAAGCTAACAACATCCTCTTCTTCAACATGTGAATATGTTCTCCTTAACCCCTGCTGCATCTCGAAAACAGAGCGAGACCCCTCTGCTCCAGATATCCGATTATAAGCCAGAAGATTCTTAGAAATGCTTTCAAGCTTAGTCTGGATTGCTTTGACCTCCACCCCGATTTTGTGCAGACGAGAAGGCTTGGTGAATCTCTTGATGAATCCACGAAAGCCTCCTTGATGTGCGACTTGAAGAATGAAGTCGTCAATAACGTCTTCTGCTTCATAAGCAAGATCTCTTATTTGACTCACCAAAGTGCAGGTAAGCTCATCTTGGTCTTGCTTCCTGTCCGCATCAATCAAGGAGCTCTTCATCCGCTGCAGTTCAGCCTTGAGGCCTTCCACTTCCTCACGAACTCCATGCAGGAAAACAGCTTCATGAATGAGCAAATCCGATATTCTTTCAATAGCTAAGGACACAATAGCCTCTGCCATTTGCTCTTGCTGATTCAAGTTACTTCTCTTTTCTAGGATTTTAAACTGATCCGCCTGTTTCTACTATAAGTATTCTTTTCTCCTTATTTTTTTTGGGTTTCCGTATTTCTATTTCTCCTTATCAAAAGGTATGAAAGCGTGTTGTCTATTTGACATTGGACAAGATGTGGGTGTTGTCTACACCCACATCTTTTAAAAACTAAAAAAAAAAAAAAAATCAGTGCATAAAAGATTTAATAAAATGATTACTGTTTTTGTCAAGCTGAGAGGAAATATAGAGGAAGCTAACATGAAGCATGTTCCGAGTTCAAGAAGATATATGTATGTCCAGTAAATTTTTTGTTATTAGCACCAAATCTTAAGCACTTAATGTTTATTTAAATCCTTAATTATTCATTTAATGATATTTACCATTATCATATCATTAAAAATTGAAATTATGCGTTAATCGTAGAATTGAATTTGCTACCAACACAAGTTGCCTCTTTCTTTGTTTAGGATAAGCAAATAATTTAGAAGAGAAAGGCTGCAAAAATAAGATAGAATGAAATATTATTTCTTATCCTCTGCACCAACATAAGCATTAAATTGAAGCCTACAGAATAACTTGGCAAAAATGAGGCAATGTTTGCCGGTAGAAATTTCAAAACATGATGGCTTGAATGTGGATCTTCTCGTATCTTCCCTTTTAAGAATAGGTTTGTTAATTTATGTTCAAGCTATTAATAATGCACCAACCCAGAAGAAAAACAGCCAAATGGGTTAAAGTCATAGAACAGAAAAACTGTAGCATAATTAATAAGTATTATATATCATCACTGAATTTATTAATTTCTTTTGTAAAAATATTACGATTTACATTTAAAGTTACATATATTTGTCTTTGGATAAACACACAATTATTTTTGGCATATGATTAGCTTAACACTTGTGTTTTATACGCCAACTAAGGTGAGATTAGGGAAACCAAGTCCTCATCTAGCTTAATGGCAGTTACTAGGTAGTTTTTGTAATGAACCACTTCAAAGTAATATAATTACATATATTTATCATTAAATTAAATATTCAGGTTTTTTTAAAAAAAAAATTAGAATCTAAATGGTGAATGCAAAAGAAAAAGCTCTTTTCTTTGTAACTTCTTTCCCTCCAATTTTGTGGTGTATGCTATTGTAGTGTGGGCTACTCCCACTGCTATTACAGGAAAAAGCAACGAAAAAGATCAATCAAGAGTCTTGAAAACACAAAGAGACATTGCCTCACTAGGAATGAAGAGGAGATGAAGTGATACTCATGATTCATCTCAAGAAATCACCCATAATTAGATGCAAAGGAACCATTTCTACAAGGACCTAGTCAATCAAAGGGGGAGGAGAGAAGAAACTAGTAAGCATTAAGGCCTACAACATAACATATAAAGCTTAAATGGTATGATATGATTATATAACATATCAAAATGCCAGTAATCAATTTCAAAGCTATACATCATTGAAAAAAGACTGATACATTAATTCATCTCAAAGCTTACAGTATCAGCTGTAGCTGGGTACTTGAACTTGCCTAAATTGACAAGACACAGGCGGTTGGGAGAGAAAGAAAGAAGGGAGCAGAAATGACAAATCCGGGTATTCTTTGTTAGGGTCAAGTACAAAACCCAACATTAGGAAAAAGATAAAAGAAGAAAGAATTGTTTTATATCAAGACTGAGAAAGGCCAACTGATTTGGTACAATCCCATGATCCAAATCATTAATCCCAGGGAGATGTTTTATGTATAATTCATTTAAAATATTTATGTAATTATTACATAATAATATTATTAAAAAATCACAGCAATAATGATATAACTATAGTGAATAAAAAAATATTAAATTAATGATAATTACTTGTGGATCTTAATTATGAATAAATTGAATCAAAATTTTTAAACAATATGCTTATATATTAACATATTTTATTAGTAACACGGATATTAATTTACGTTAAGATATAGAAACAAATATAAATATTTTAGTTTATTTTCTTTATCTAATTCCAGATCTTACTTTCATCGTGGTAACTCCGGCTGGCGTTAATTAATTATATATACCTAAACCAAAAAGTCCTGAAAGTGACAGCTTTGGCAACACAGACAGCACGGAGAAGTTGCCTCGCATGGGGAGCACATAGGGGGCTTCCCATGTGCATGTGCATGTGCATAATTAATTATATAAACTTTAGTCAATATTTATGATTCCCATGTATCATTGAATAACTCAATTGCCTTTGGATTTACTTTATTTGCAGCACAAATTAAGCAAAAACCCAAAGCTTCAATAACACAAAACAATGTGGAAATTCTGCCCTTGAATCTTTTGTTTAATCTTCTGGATAAGCAATTCCCATGTACCATTCACAAGTTGCCTCTTTCTTTAATCTTTTGTTTGTTTTTTTTTTTCTTTGGATAAGCAAATTATTTAGAAGAGAAAGGTAGCAAAGATAACAAGAAATATATACTTCCAGCTTAAGTTAACCAACGACCTCCTACATTTTCCACTAGACATGGACAACTAACTATATAATAAGTAAAGAAAAATAACATTTTAAAGTTGAATATAGTTAATTAATAGGCTATCCAATAGAGTATCTCAATTTCATTGCCCAAGTATTCACACGTATAATAAACAATAGAAGACGAAACTAAATGATTTTCTTTTTTTTTTTTTGTGTAAAAATTGTTAACAGAGTCTAAAAACTCTTACAACCAAATCTCAAAAAACTCTTATTCATTCATATTCTAATAAATTAAATGATAGGAAGCATATATTATTTTTTGTTGATTCAAGCATTAATTCATACATTCCTTGAGGCGGTACAATATAAATCACATCCTGAATTTTAGCTACTACAAGGAAACTCAATCTGAGTCTTGAGCCGAGAATAGAGAGATAGCAAGCAAAATTGCTTGAGCATTTTTACTATGTCACTACTATCTTATCTTTTACAATTTGTAACCTGCAGATAGGATCTTCATATAAATTACACTTGTCAAAGAATGAGAAATCATAATGTACAATATTTTTTAATTATATTATATTTTTCATGATTATTGTTCATTAAATGATATTTACGCATTATCGTACCATCAAAAAATCAAATTACATTCTTGTGTCATGAAAGATCTATTTCGTATTTCTTTTATCAAATAATTTGTTTTATTTGAAAGAAACTCAAACCTAACTCTTTGAAATACATATATTTAATGTTAAGCCAAAAGTTTGGATATTCTTTTAGAAAAAGTTAGGGCTCTAAGCATGTTTTTTTACTAATGCAAAAGCCAAACCATTTTTCCTTGTATTTCTTTGCCACAAACTATATCATGTATGCTTAGTGTAGAGTGGGGCTACTCCCACTTCTTTTAAAAAAGAATATTGTGTTCTGTGAAACCGAGAGGAAATTTGGAGGAAGCTAAGCTAACATGAAACATGTTCCAAGTATTATTATTTTATACAACATTAGTGATCATGATTGTAGTGCGGGCTACTTCCATTTGTTTTTTTTTTTTAAATAATAATATGGTCAAAATAGAAGATTAAATTAAAAAAAAAAAACTAAGTTTTTGCAAACCGAAGGAAATTTGGAGGAAGCTAAGCTAACATGAAACATGTTCCAAGTATTATTATTTTATACCCATTAGTGATCATNTAATAATATGGTCAAAATAGAAGATTAAATTAAAAAAAAAAAACTAGTTTTTGTCAAACCGAAGGAAATTTGGAGGAAGCTAAGCTAACATGAAACATGTTCCAAGTATTATTATTTTATACCCATTAGTGATCATGATTGTAGTGCGGGCTACTCCCATTTCTTTTTTTTTTTTTTAAAGATAATATGGCCAAAATAGAAGATTAAATTAAAAAGAATACAAGCTCTTGTGAAACCAAAAGGAAATTTGGAGAAAGCTAACATGAAACATTTTCCAAGTACGATTATTTTATATACCGTTAGTGGTCATGATTGTAGTGTGGGCTGCTCCCACTTTATATATATTTTTTTTTTAAAATCAATATTATGGTCAACATAGAATATTAAATTAAAAAGAATACTAGTTTTTGTGAAACTGAGAGGAAATTTGGAGGAAGCTAACACGAAACGTCTTCCAAGCTACTCCCACTTCTTTTTTTTAAAAAAAAAATCAACAATATAACCAAAATAGAGGATTAAATTAAAAAGAATACCAGTTTTTGTGAAGCCAAGAGTAAATTTGGAGGAAGCTAAGCTAACATGAAACATGTTCCAAGTATTATTATTTTATGCACTATTAGTGGACATGATTGTAGTATATATTTTTAAAAAAAAATCAATAATATGGCCGACTTAGAAGATTAAATAAAAATCAATAATATGGCCGACTTAGAAGATTAAATAAAAATCAATAATATGGTCAAAAATATTAGTGACAAATAAATAGACAAATCTAATAAGTTTCTCTTTTTGATGTAAAAATTGTTAAAAAAGTCTAAAACTCGAACCAAATGCAAAACACTCTTATTCACTCATACACTAAATAAATTAAATGATAAGGAGAATCATATATCATTTCTATTTAGATTAAAAAAATGAAAGACAGAACTCTAATACGAGAAAACGTAGTGTAAGAAATGAATCTTTTTGAGCCTAGCTAGCTGTCTCTAGAGTTGTAAAAATAATGAGAAATCATAATGTAAGAAATTAATCATGTATTATTCATAATTATTGTTCATTTAACAATATTTACCCGTTATTATCTCACTAAGAAATGAGATTATGCGTTATCACATTATAAAATATTTATTCCGCGTTTCTTTTGTCAAATGATTTTTTTACATGGAGAAAAGAGAATTAATTCATACCTAATTATTTTAATAAAAATACATATATTTATTATTAAATTAAATATTCAAAAATTATTTTGTCAAAAGTTAGGGCTGCGTGCTTTTGGGTGAAAGTAAAAGCAGAAGCTACTTTCCCTGTGCCTTCTTTTTCCACCAATTTTCTCACATATGCTATTATAGTGCGGGCTAGCTAACTACTCCCACTTCTTTTTAAAAGGGAGGAGAAAAAGATCAATAATGTCTGACCCACATGGAAGATTAAATATAAATGATTACTGTTTTTGTCAAATCGAGAGGAAAATTAGGAGGAACTTAATCTGAAATGTGTTAGCATTGATTTAAAACCTTCATTTATTTGTTTACTTTGGGACTATGTCAAATGGTGAAGGCATCCATGCATGAAGAAGCTCTATATTTTGCTTTGATTTAATATATAGTTTTCTTGGGTTATGATAGATGGTTCCTCTTCATTTATTCATTTCAGAAGTCTATTCATGGAGATATGAGGAACCCTCGTATTGAAATTTTATTTGTAGCAATTAACAAAGGACAGTTAATTGAATACCATTTACTCTGTTTTAAGAAGGTCCAATCCTCAATCTTTAACAATTTTTGACTTCCACAAAAAAGGCCATAAAAATTATGTAAATTTTATTTAATTAAAATTAAGTCTTTTTTAGTATTTAATCCTGAACTTACATAATTTAGTCTCAGTTTCTTCTATCTTTTTCAATTGTCTTTGGATTTACTTCACTTCATTTGCAGCACAAAATAGAAATCAATCCCTCGAATAAGATTGATGATAATTAACAAATTAAAGATGAGATCATCAAGTGGGGTATAATTAATGATAATTAACAAAGCACTAAGACTTCAAATTAGCATCGCTGCATATGAAAGTGACAGCTTTGGCACCACAGACAGCATGGAGAAGTTGCCTCCCTCTAGAAAAGACAATGAACCAAAGGCTGCTGTTTAATTTTCACGTGAGTATTCTCAGCGCTAATTTGTGGAATCGTTTGACAAATGGAAATGTCCCGTGTGATGAGCTCCATTCTAGAGAACCAAGCCGAGCTGATGAAAGAGGTTCAGTCTCTCCCGAAAGAAAATCAGCAGCTTCGTCAATTGCTTTGAGTACAAATGCGCAAATGTGAGGCTAAGAGATTGGTCTTTGTGACATGTATAGAAATGCTTCTCAGTTGATTGAAAAATGAAACTTCTAATTTCTACCAGAGTTATCTCCGTACATCGAGTTCCCTATTTCAACTTGCATGATAGATAACATAAATCTTCTATGAATCCTTCTGATTATTTTGTTTTCCCTTTCGTCATCTTATTTTGCGCACTAATATCGTCAAAATTTTAACATAATATAAGCAGCATTTTAGATAATTAAAGAAGCAGAAAAAGCAAAGACTCTTCCTCTATGTTATCTCATAAGGTAGGAATCCTATATCTAACAAGAAAGAGTTGACAAGCAGCTGCTTTCTTAGAATTTCCAGTTTCACCAAGCCCTCTTGCTGTCTCATTGAGAGTGGAGAAAATAGGAACAAAATCAAAAAACAGAACTTTGACTAGCTTTTGCCTTTTAAGTGCTAGCAAACAAATGGATAATGTTCACTTGTGAAAATCTAAAATTTATTAACAATTGATTCATTCAAACTCAGCAATTTATTTCCAAAAATACAACTTAAACTTTCAAACAATCAAAAAGCAAAAAATACAAATTCAACTTTCAAACAATTGAAAAACAAATCCAGGTGATCCCCCATGTTGCTCTTATTGGCATAGTACATTTCTGAGCCAATTAGATTTACCTACACCAAGAAGAAAATGGCATCATCTCTCATGAAAAGGATAGACCCAAATAAAAAAAAAAATTATCATATAAATATCTAACTCACCTCCAACTACTAGGACTTGAGGATTTGACTTTGCAAAACGAGAGCTTTCAATCTTCCAACGTACAATCTATTTGGATGGAGGGTATGTGGCGCACATTAGAGAAATCCTCTCCTTCTCTGCCATCTATCACTTGAATCCTCTCTACCAATGAACTCTTCAAAGAGGATAATTTCATTTCTTGGAGAGCAGTAATGTACCTCAACCCTTCTGGAAAACTCCTCAAATTTGGAACTACAGACAGACTTAAACTCCGGAGACATGGCATTGCGCCTTTTTCTATCTGCCACTTTTCTAATTCTTGTAACGCCACAATAACAAGACAATCAAGTTGAAGAAACTCGTTGGCAGAGCAAACTAGTTTAGTCCCCTTATATGAGGAAGTCCATAATCGGAGAGTCCTCAAATGAGGCAGCTTTCCCAATGCAGCCATTGGATCCTGCTTCATCTCACATTCCCACAATGTCAACTTGGCAATGTTTGCTGGCAAAATTTTCAAACTATGATGGCTCAAATGTGGATCTTCTCGTATCTTCCCTCTTAATAATAGTTTTGATAGGTGATGGCAACGAGAAAGGGGTTCCAAGTCTGGGTATGGGATTGAATCCTCTAACCACATGTACAATGACTCAAGGCGTTGTGATTGAATCAATGCTTTTAGGATAAGCTCCACATCTTTTGATCTCTCAAAACTTATTCCTAAACTCCCAATATTAGTCAAGTCGAGCACTGCATTATTTTCAATTAAACTCTTACTCCTTATGTACTTTAAAGTTTCAATATTTTTTAAAGTATCCCTCAGCAACAAAGGCTCATAAACATAAATATCACCTACTACAATATGCCTTAAACGTCTCAACTTGAATAAAACATCAGGAATTCTTGATACTTGATATCGGAGGTATAAAGTGTGTAAATTCTTCAACTTGCCAATAGACCGTGGCAAGATGATGGTTCCAGCAGATCTTAACCTCAAATACCTCAAATGATATAGATTACCAATTTCACTTGACACATGCCACTTGGACAGCATATCATTTCTCACAAGATTCAACACCCTTAAAAATTTAAAATCATTACATTTTGAAATGTGTAATTTTATCAATTCTTCATTCTGAAAGAGCAAAAGAGTGCGTAAATTTGGATATTTTCCTTTGAATGAAACATACCTTTTGCTAGGATGAATAGCAATTCTTCGTGCCATAGATGCTGTCAAAGTCACATGAAGAGAATTACCATCGCTTTTGTTCGATGGTGGCTGAATAATTTCTAAGAAATTCTCCTCTTGAGCTTTTTTCACGCACAAGTCCCTCAAGAGATCATGTACGTGACATGTTTTCACACCTGTTCCTCTATGGTCTCTCTTACCAACTTGAACCAAACATCTATTTATTAGCTGTTCCAGGAATTGTTCAGCTACATCCTCCATCAACATTTCCCCGCTTTTCCATGATGGTGAAATGAAACCTTCAGCAATCCATAATCGAATGAGTTCTTTTTTTGAGATCTCCCAATCTTCTGGATAATGCCCAAGATATAAGAAGCATGGTTTTAAATGGAAGGGTAACTCATTATAACTTAAAGCCAAAATCCCATTCACTCCACCATAGCGATGATCTTCTTGTTGGAACTTGTTCAAGTGCGCATTAATGTCGCTGTGAACCATCTCCCACTGAGCTGGTGACTTTTTTGTTGCCAGCAAGCCTCCTAAAACAGCAATTGCCAAAGGTAGACCTCCACATTTTTTCACCATCTCTCTTCCTAGCATCTCCAATTCTTCTGGGCAAGCATGAAACTCTGTCTTCTTTCCTGGGAATGCTTTCATTTTAAAAAGCTTCCAACTTTCATCCTCGGTAAGAAATCGAACCTCTACTGGGGAGTTGCAAGGATCGGCATGCAATGCCAAGTCCTTGTGGCGTGTTGTGAATAAAATTTTGCTCCCCTTTCTTCCTCGTGGAAAAGCAGGTTTAAAATTGTCCCAATCTTCACTTCTCCAGATATCATCAAGAACCACCAAATACCGTTTTTCTTTCAAGACATCATAAAGCCTTTTCACCAACTCATGCTCTTTCAGTTTATCGATTAGCTTCCTTTCTTCTTTAGAAGGAGAGAGAAGTTTTAAGAGGAGATCATGCAAAACTTCTCTTGGCATACACTGTTGAGATATAAAAGCCCAAGCACAACAATCAAAATGTCGTTTCACATCATCGTGCTTATAAACCTTTTTTGCCAGAGTGGTCTTACCTATGCCCCCCATGCCGACTATAGAAACAACGACATGAAGTCTATCTTCTTCTGTCATCAACTGAGCCAAAACCTCTTTTGTGGTATCCTCCAAGCTAACAACATCCTCTTCCTCAACATGTGTATATGTTCTCCTAAACCGCTGCTGCATCTCGAAAACAGAGCTAGACCCCTCTGTTCCAGATATCCGATTATAAGCCGGAAGACTCTTAGAAATGCTTTCAAGCTTAGTCTGGATTCCTTTGACCTTCACCCCAATTTTGTGCAAATGAGAAGGCTCGGTGAATTTCTTGATGATTCCATGAAAGCCCCTCTGATGTGCGGCATGAAGAATAGAGTCGTCAATAACATCTTCTGCTTCATAAGCAAGATCTCTGATTTGTCTCACCAAAGTGCGGTTAAGCTTATTTTGATCTTGCCTACTGTCTGCATCCTCCAAGGAGCTCTTCATCCGCTCCAGTTCAGCCTTGAGGCCCTCCACTTCCTCGCGAACTCCGAGCAGGAAAACAGCTTCATGAATGAGTAAATCCGATATTCTTTCAATAGCTAAAGACACAAAAGCCTCTGCCATTTCTGCTGCTGGTTCTAAACAGAGCCCAAATTACTCTTCTTTTTCAAAGATTTCAAGCTGATCTACCTTTTTCCGCACAACTTCCTTAATTCTTTACAAATTAGCTGTAGCTTTCTAAATTGTCAACAGAGGCGGCTTGGTATGAGAGGGAGAGACAAGGGAGGAAAAATGACAAATCAGAATTTTCTTTGTTAGGTTTAAATATAAAACCCAAAAATAAGAAAAAGAGATCCGGTCCAATCCCATGCTCCAAATTATTAATCTCTGGCCGGCCTAGGTCCAAAGATAAATTTCATAGGAGGTGTGAATAAAAATAAATATATTAAATCAATGTTCATTACTAATAGATAATGTATTTTGAATGATATGTTTGTTCAATGCTATATTACAAATATAACTGTAGTCTTATAAAAGTTATTATCTCTACTAAGAATAATTATATCAAAATTTTTAACCAATATGCTCATACATTAGTATATTTTTTTGATAATACGAATATTAATTTCCCTTAAGACATAGACGGAAAGATATAAATATGTTAGTCTATTATCTTTGTCCAAATCCAGATCTTACCTTGATGGTGGTAGCTCTTAAGTCTACAAATATTTTTAGTTTAATAATTCTTCATGGCTATGAGTGAAATAAAAAATTCAATGAACTGTGTTTTGGATGTAAAAGGGGGGACAAAATAACATGTAATTGTCATTAAAAATGAATTGAAATGTTTTGTTGGGTTTTCTTGTCTCAACTGGTTACAGAAACTACACTGCATTTGCTCGAGCCAATCCCGGATTTCATTAACCGAAAGTGTACGCCTACACCGACAAAGCCCAGAAAGTGAGAGCTTTGGCAATGCGGACAGGAAGGAGAAGTTGCCTCACTTGGAAAGGACAGTGAACCAAAGGCTGTTGTTGGCAAGTAGGAGCACAGAGGGAGGTTCAACCTCATTTCTTGATTAATCTTAAGACATCACCAACAAGATGCGAGGAACCGGTTACGAGGTCCTATTCAAATCAAAATAAGGACATTAGAAAAACCCAAGAGAAAGCACAAGACAGAACTGTAGACATGCAGTAACCATTCAAAGCCCACAAAGTAACCCCTTTCTTTATTTAACAGTCGAGCCTGGCCTGGATACGTTTTCAATTACACCCTGTTGACTTGGTACAGATGTAGGATGACAATACAGTTTAAGCTTTGACAACGTTCTCCTTACCAGGAGAGGTGGATTTCGAATTCATCTATCCTTGTCATCCAGATGACAACATCAACTAGATGATCAGGTATTTTTTTAAGGAAATTTTTTTACAAGGCCTAACCAAGTATTCCTAAGAAAGAAGGGTACAAGCTCAACCATCCAGTCAAAACAATATATATATATATATATATATATATATATATATATATATATATATCAGGGCTAACTCTGGCGACAGTTTTGTCAACAGAAATGTTTCATTCTTTCTCTCTCCCCCGTTCTCAGAAGAAAAAAAATGGTCACTTCCATAAGAGACAACTTAGGGTAGAATATCCATGCTTTACTCAGTTCCATAACCATAAAAAATGTTTCAAAGGAAAAAGAGTCACCTGATGGCTTGATTCATTCATAATCCTATCCATTCTAAAACCTTCGAGGTCTCATGTGCTAGACTTCAACAACCTCATTAGAAACAAGTTAGAATATGCTAAGTTCTGAGACTACAGCTAGAAACTCAATCTAAGGTACTCTAACCTTGTTACATAAGAGGCAGGCAAATATTTGCAATAGCAGGCTATATATTCTCAAGCTAATATAATCCCAAAACACAAGAATTACCTGAAATCTAACAAAACAGTCCTTCTGGGCAGCATCCCTGAGCCATTTGATGGCCAATGGTAGAGAAGAAAAGACAGAACTGTTTTTGCAGCACCTAACATTCATTCCTGTATCATCTTTCATTTCTTCACAAGCTTGATCTGTGTTAATGGCCTCCCCTCCTAGTAAACAAAGGAAACAAATCATATATAAACCAAACTGAGCAAAAGCACCCTTGATTATGCTCCATGTCTCCAATAATTTTGCACATTTTGTGATGGTCATAAACTCATAATTAAAATCAATTCACTTATATTCTGAAGCAGGATAACACTGAACCAGAATCCAATGCAAGTAAATACCATAAGAAATCAAACAATGGCAAAAACTCAGCCTTTTACCACCAATAGGTTTGCATTGTTTATTAGTTTAAAATTATGAAATTCAACATAAATTTCCAAACTATGAATTTTGAAACATAAGAAGAATGTGATGCCACATATTAGACTGATACCTTTATCACCCTGCATAAGGTTTTCCCATACTCTTTGAAGAGCAAATTGCCATGACAAATCAACTTGAGGATGAGTTGTTGGTAAAGAATGGGATCCGTCCTTGGGTAAAACAGATATATTTGGTACAAAGTTTCTTGAAACAAACACCTAAAATATCATCTAAAAGCTTGTAAAAACCATAAAATTAGATACAGAATTTCTCTGTCCAGGCTAACTTCTTGCTATCCCATTGACATTAATCTTACCTTTTATTCAATCTAAAAATAAAGAAGATAAATTTTATGCAGTTGTCATCGAAGTGAATTGCAATTTTTTTTTTTTTTTTGCATGCTTTATGTCATATTGCAATTATCATGGAAGTTAAGTCACTGTTTAATACCATCAATCCAACAGTCTAGGAAACTAAGACAGCTTCAGCAACAATGGCTTTGTTATAGTGTTAAGAATACTAAGGAGATGTCACACTAGGAATAACGGAAGACATGAACTGATACTCTTTGACTAATCTCAAGACATCAGCCAATGCAAAGGAACCAGTTCTACAAGGACCTTGTCAATCAAATTAACGAAAACAAAAAAGAGAAGCAAAGGGAGAATGGAGAAGCAAGCATTAAAGCCTACAAGATAATATGTAAAGCTTAAAAGATATGATATGATTACATAATATCAAAATGCCAGGAAAATCTCAAAGCTAAACCGTTGTCTACACAAAAAAAGAGGAAATTTGTCTGCAGCGGGATGATCATGGTCTCGGCTCTCAGCTTCTTTTGTTATGCTTGGGAGCAGGCCCCTATGTACATGGGGTTTATGCCTGATCCTATTGGCAACCCAATTGTTTTTTTATTTCTTTCTCTATATGCAGGGAAAGTCATGGCAGGGGTCTGTCCTGCAATGAGCTAACCTGCACTACCACCACAAAGGGTAGTTTTTTGTAACCATATTAATTCTAGTCGTGAAATCTTACCTGAACACTTTTCAAAAGATTAAAAAAAAAATATTCAAAGCTAAATATCATTGCAAAAAGACTGATACATTAATTCATCTCAAAGCTAATACAATAAACAAGACAAAAATCACTTGATCATTCAAGCTCGTATAATTCATTTTTAAAAATCACTTGATCATCAGACTCAGTTATCAAGAAAAGAAAAACAAATTATACCTTCAAATAATCGAAAAGCAAATCGAGGTGATCCCCTTGTTACTCTTATTAGTAGGAGTGCATTGCAGTGCAATTAGATTACCTACACCAAGAAAAAGATGGCATTATCTCTTATGAAAAGCATAGACCCAAATGAAGAACAAAAAAGATCATAAAAATGTCTAACTCACCTGCAACTACTTCGAACTGAGGATTTGACATTACAAAATTAGAGTTTTCGGTCATCTAATGTATCAATTATTTGGATGGAGGGTATGTGGCGCACTTTAGAGAAATCCTTTCCTTCTCTTCCATCTATCACTTGAATCCTCTCTACCAATGACTGCCTCATTAAGATTAATTCCAATTCTTGAAGAGCAAAAATATACCTCAACCCTTCTGGAAAAGTCCTCAAATTTTCAACATCGTGCATTCGTAAACGCTGGAGATGTGGCATTGCACCTTCTTCTATCTGCCACTCTTCTAATTCTTTTAGACCTCCGATGTAAAGAAAATCAAGTTGCAGAAACTCATTTGCAGAGCAAACCATTTTACTCCCCGCATATGATTTATACCATAAGCGGAGAGTCCTCAGATGAGGCAACTTTCCCAATACAGCCATTGGATCCTGGTTCATCATACATGACGACAAAGTTAACTTGGTAATGTTTGCTGGCAGAAATTTCAAAACATGAAGGCTTGAATGCGGATCTTCTTGTATCATCCCTCTTAAGGATAGTTTCGATAGGTGATGGCACCGAGAAAGGGGTTCCAAATCTGGGAATGGGATAGAATCCTGTAATGACATGCGCAATGAGCAAAGGCGGTGTGATTCGACCAGTGCTTTCAGGATAGGCTCAACATCTTTTGATCTCTCAAAAATTATTCCCAAATTCTTAACATTAGTCAAGATGAGCGCTGCACTATTTTCAATCAAAGTCTCAACCCGTATGTACTTTAAAGTTTCAATACTTTTTGAAGCATCACTTGGCAGCAAAAACTTATGTACTCCCTCCCAACCATTGTAATTTTGCACAATAATATGTCTTAAACGTTTCAACTGGAAGAGAACATTAGGAATTCTTGTTAATGCTTGATTTCGGAGGTATAAAGTGTGTAAACTCTTCAATTTGCCGATAGACTGTGGCAAGATGATCCTTCCTGAACATTCTAACCCCAAATACCTCAAATGATGTAGATTACCAATTTCATTTGACACATGCCACTTCATCATATCCCTTTTCATAAGATTCAAGACCCTTAAAAATTTGAAATCATTGCATTTTGAAATTTGCAATTTTATCATTTCCTCGTTTTGAAAGAGCAAAAGAGAATGTAAGTTTGGATGTTTTCCTTTCAAAGAAACAACCTTTTGTTAGGATGAATAGCAATTCTTCGTGCCATAGATGCTGTCAAGGTCACATGAAGAGAATTACCATTGTTTTCATTAATTGGTGGTTGAATAATTCCCAAGAAATTTTCCTCTTGAGCTTTTCGGATGCACAAGTCCCTCAAGAGATCATGTATGTGACATGTTTTCACACCTATTCCTGTATAGTCCCTCTTGCCAACTTGAACCAAACATCTATTTATTAGTTCTTCTAGGAATTGTTCAGCAACATCCTCCATCAACATTCCCTCATTTTCCCATGATGGTGAAATGAAACCTTCAGCAATCCATAATCGAATGAGTTCTTTTTTGGAGATCTCCCAATCTTCTGGATAATGACCAAGATATAAAAAGCATGGTTTTAAATGAAAGGGCAACTCATTGTAGCTTAAAGCCAAAATCTCATTCACTGCACCATAATGATGATCTTGTTGTTGGAACTTATTTATGTGTGCATTGATGTTTCGGTGAACCATCTCCCACTGAGCCCGTGACTTTTTTGTTGCCAACAAACCTCCTAACGCAGCAATGGCCAGAGGTAAACCTCCACATTTTTTCACCATCTCTCTTCCTAGCATCTCCAATTCTTCTGCGCAAGCATGAGACTCTATCTTGTTGCCTGGGAATGCTTTCATTCTAAAAAGCTTCCAACTTCCATTATCTGTAAGAACTGGAAGCTCTATTGGGGAGTTGCAAGGATCGGCAAGTAACGGCACATCCCTGTTGCGTGTTGTGAATAAAATTTTACTTCCCCTTTTTCCTCGTGGAAAAGCAGATTTAAGACTATTCCAATCCTCGTTTCTCCAGATATCATCAAGGACTATCAAGTAATGTTTTTCTTTCAAGACATCATAAAGCCTTTTGATCAACTCATTCTCTTTCAGTTTATCAATTAGCTCTCTTTCTTGTGTAGAAGGACATAGAAGTTTTATCAGGAGATCATGCAAAACATCTCTTGGCATACATTGTCGAGATATAAAAGTCCAAGCAAAACAATCAAAATGTCCTTTCACATCAATGTGATTATATACTTTTTTAGCAAGAGTGGTCTTACCGATGCCCCCCATGCCGACTATTGAAACAACCACATGAAGTCTATCTTCTTCTGTCATCAGCTGAGCCAGAACCTCATTTGTGATACCCTCCAAGCTGACAACATCCTCTTCCTCAACATGTGAATATGTTCTCCTTAACCGCTGCTGCATCTCGGAAATAGAGTTAGACCCCTCTCTTCCAGATATCTGATCATAAGCTGGAAGACTCTTAGAGATGTCTTCAAGCTTAGTCAGGATTGCTTTGACCTTCACCCCGATTTTGTGCAGATGAAAAGGCTTGGTGAATCTCTTGATAATTCCATGAAAGCCCCCTTGATGCGCGACATGAAGAATGAAGGTGTCAATAACATCTTCTGCTTCATAAGCAAGATCTCTGATTTGTCTCACCAAAGTGCAGGTAAGCTCATTTTGATCTTGCTTATTGTCCGCAACCTTCAAGCAGCTCTTCATCCTCTCCAGTTCAGCCTTTAGGCGCTGCACCTCCTCACGAACGCCATGCAGGTAAACAGCTTCATGAATGAGTAAATCCGATATTCTTTCAATAGCTAAGGACACTATAGCCTCTGCCATTTGTGCCGCTGATTCAAAGTAGTCTTCTTTTTCTGCACAACTTTCCTAATTTCTGTCGCTGGGTATGTATAGTTGCCTAAATTGACAAGACACAGGCGGCAGGGTGAGAGAGAAAGGAGGGAGTTAAAATGACGAATCAGGGATTCCTTTGTTAGCTTTAAATATAAAAGAACAAAAGACGAAAGAACTGTTTTATATCATGCGTGAGAGGAGCCAACAGAACCGGTCCAAGCCCATGATCCAAGTATTTCATAGGTGGTGTTTTTGCTATAATTTATACAATAATAAAGATAATTATGTAATTGATTAAATAAATAATATTAATAAAAAATTACAACAATAAGGATATGATTATAATGAATAAAAACAAAAATATTAAATTAATGTTAATTACAAATATATAATGCAATTTGATTGATAGTTTGTTCAATGCTATATTATGTTTATACATTATGATCTTTATTATGAATAATTGAATCATATTTTTTAAACAATATGCTAATACATTCATATATTTTTTTGATAACACGAATATTAATATAAATGTTTTAGCTATCATCATTATCCAAATCCAGATCTTACCCTCTTTGTGGTAGCTCAAGTGAGTGAAGAAAAAAACTCAATGAACTGTCTTTTGGGTAAAAAGGGGAAAAAGATTACATGTAATTGTCATTAACAATGAATTGCAATGTTTTGCTGCATTTTCTTGTCTCAACTTGTTGCAGAAACAATACTGCATTGGCTCAAGCCAATTCCGGATTCCGTTAACCGAAAGTGTATACCTAAACCGACAAAGCTTAGAAAGAGTGAGCTTTGGCAACACAAACAGCATGGAGAAGTTGCCTCACTTGGAAAGGACAATGAAGCGAAGGCTGTTGCCAAGTAGGAGCACAAAGGAAGGTTCAACCTCATTTCTTGATTAATCTTAAGACATCACCGACAAGATGCAAGGAACCGGTTACCAGGACCTGTTCAAATCAAAATAAGGAAATCGTAAAAACCCAAGAGAAGCACAAGAGAGAAGTAGGTGTAACCAGTAAAAGCATACAAAGTAACCCCTTCTCTTTCACAGCCGAGCCATGACCTCAATACCTTTTGAATTACACCATGTTGACTTGGTACAGATGACGCATTCCCTTACCAATGTAATTGAAAGGAAGGCTGGATTTCGAATTCGTCCATCCTCGCAAAGAAATTTCATCCAGATGACTACATAAACTAGATGATCAGGTACTTTTTTGGGGAAATTTTTTTGCAAAGCCTAACCAAGTGTTCCTAAGAAAGAAGGGTACAAGTGCAACCATCCAGTCAAAATATACATATATTTTAAGGCTAACTCAGCCAACGGTTTTGTCAACAGAAATGTTTCTTTCTTCTCTCCCATTCTCAGAAAAAAGAAATGTACACTTCCATAACCCAGAGTAGAATATCTATGCTTTTCTCAATTCTGTAACCATAAAAAATGTTTCCAAGGAAAAACTCACCTAATGGCTTGATTCATTTATAATCCCATCCGTTCTAAAACCTTCGAGGTCTCATGTGCTAGACTTCAACCTCATCAGAAACAAGGTTGAATATACTAAGCTCTGATACTACAGCTAGCAACTCAATCTACAGTACTCTAACCTTGTTACATATGAGGCAGGCAAATATTTGCAATAGCAGACTATATATTCTCAAACAAATATAATCCCAAAACACAAGAATTACCTGAAATCTAACAAATTGATCCTTCTGGGCAGCATCCCTGAGCCATTTGATGGCCAATGGTAGAGAAGAAAAGACAGAACTGTTATTACAACTCCTAACGCTCATTCCTGTATCATCTTTCACTTCTTCACAAGCTTGATCTGTGTTAATGGCCTCCCCTCCTAGTAAACAAAGGAAACAAATCATATGTAAACCAAACTGAACAAAAGCACCCTTGATTATGCTCCATGTCTCCAATAATTTTGCACATTTCGTGATGGTCATAATTAAACTCAATTCACTTATAATCTGAAGCAGGAAAATGGAACTAGAATCCAAGGCAAGTAAATACCATAAGAAATCAAACTATGGCAAAATCTCAACCATTTACCACCAATAGGTTTGCACTGTTTATTAGTTTAAAATTATGAAATTCAACATAATTTCCAAACTATGAATTTTGAAACATAAGAAGAATGTAATGCCACATATTAGACTGATACCTTTATCACCCAGCATAAGGTTTTCCCATACTCTTTGAAGAGTGAATTGCCATGACAAATCAACTTGAGGATCAGTTGTTGGTAAAGTATGGGATCCAACCTTGTGATACACAGATATGTTTGGTACAAAAAGTGCCTTCTTGAAACAGACACCTGAAATATCATTTAAAAGCTTGTAAAAACCATAAAATTTGATATAGAATTTCTCTTGTCCAGATGTAAAAACCATTGACATTAAATGCAAGATGTCTTCTTGTCCAGATGAATCTTACCTTTCATTCAATTTAAAAAATAAAAAAGATAAATTTTATCTTTGCTATAATGACCCTACAAGCTTTCTAGAAAGAAATTTGAGGTTAAATCAACTCAACATAACCTAACTTCAGCATTTGTTCCCTTAAGATTGTTTTCAGAAGGCCTTAAAAGTAGAATTCAATCTAACGGCAATTAAATTGTGTCCTTTCATCTGACACATGTAATTCTAGAGTTCAAATTAATTTAGAAGTAAAACAAAGACATTAATACCGTTCTCATTCAGACTTGAACAGGGATAGATTTGGAATGCGATTCCTTCATTGTGTCATTAGGATGTTAAAAGAGCTATATATTCCTCCTATAATTAATTGGTGTAAAGCAATTGAACTGTAATCAATCCCCAAACTTCAAAAGCATTTATGATGACTTTGATTACATGGCTATTAAATTTTATAAATCTAAGAAAACATATCTAAACATGCCTCTAACTCAAGTGATTACCATGACTGGCACATGCTCTCATCAAGTGTGGCAGAAGCAACTGTGGATCTCGCACTGACATACAATTGAACAGCAGAATCTGCAAGTAATTCTCAAAAACTTTTTGCATCACCAAGATGTAACCCAAATGCTTCAAGCACAACTTCAAGTTCAGAAAGTCGTGATAAAACCAAGGAAATATGAATTAGATGAAATATAGAATGCCGAATGCTTATCTGTGCGTGCACATACATTAGGTTAAAGTAATACCAGCTTATAGCGAGATGTGCAAGGCATTATCAAAATTTTCATTTACTTTTGCCTCAAGTTATGTTTGAGCTTTTTAAACTCAATCATTGAACTTCTGAAACTTTCTACAGAAGCGATACCCTCCTAGCCAGCATCCCACTCTACATATTTAATTGCTTCTTTTGACTTGTTAAAATAGAAAAGCTTGAATAGTGTGCTATGAGACCAGATATAATTTCTGAGTATTCAATCATAAACAACATTGATTTCAGCAAGGACAGCGTACTCTCTTTTACAAATCATCTAGGTTTCAAAAAATATGGAAACTAATGTGGTTTAAAGCAGGGTGCTCTACCTGGGCAGTATCCTTCTTATATCTTTCGTCGGTTTGCTGCTGTGCCACTTCACTTGAGGATTCAGTATAATCCTGTGTCTGATAATTGAGGTTAGCTTGCTGATTGCCTTCCTTAATGCAAAGAGAAAACCACCTGCCACATGCTTCCATGCTTTCAGGACTGTGGGCTCCATCCAGATAAAAAACCAGATCTCCAGGGCTTTCAATGTCAGTAAATTGATCACAGACAATTTGAGCCCGCCCTTGCAAACTTGCTGTTGTTAGGCCCTTGATGAACTGTTCAGGCAGTGAACCCTATTCCAAGCAGATAAATAAGTTTTGAGCAAAACAAGAGAATAAAAAACATAACATGTGGAATGCAGAGAAAGTCTCCTATGGTTAGAACTTACAGTTTGATTTGAGTTGGTGATAGGATGACCAGTTCTCTGAAGCCAAGTAGAACATAGTGCAACAGCAAGACCAGCATTTAAATATTGATGTTCACCTTTAAGTGAAAGTTTTAAACCATTCAGCAAGCTTGCATCTAGTGGATGTGCCACCTGAAGCTGTACCTGTTTAGAAAAGGATTTTCAGCCCTAGCATAGGTCCTCATGTCCATTAGAACAAGGTAATTTTAAGAATTTGAATACAAGTTCTAAGTCTTGTATTTACTATTCTTTGTATCGGGAAACTCGGACATGGAAGAGTTATGCAACTTACATTCAACTTGGAAGCTTTCTCTTCAAGCACATGCATTGCCTCATCAGGTTGAGCTACGGTGAAGGCTGGAATCCCTTGCTGCATCAGAAAAAGAACAAACATAAAGAGAAGGAAATAGATTTAAATTATGTTGCAAAATGGAAACAGACTCTTATCGTAATGCTTTAACTAAATCTAATTCTATATTACACCTTAAAAATACCAGCCTTCTCCCCAGCAATTTCTCCGAGAGTATTTCCTGTTCGTAGCATCCAGAGGAGCAAAAAAAAATCGCTTAGCATTATCTTCAGTTAGTCTGAAAGCAGCAAGATATTTGACATACACCTAATGATATAATTCACAAGTTATTATAATTCCTATACAATTAGAAAGTTAGCACATAAGAAAACTAAGCAGATTTCCACATGTTTATGGTGTAACTGTTAAACCACACAAAGACAAGCTTAATCATACTTTTTCCCTTAATTCTGCATAATTTAGATTTTGTTCCATTTCCCCATCAAGAAGCCTCACAGATGCACTGAAAAATATAGTTGCCAACATGAGGTTTAAAAAAATCATTGATTGTCACTAAGTTACTGCACAGCAACAAAAATATTGGAATACAAATTAAAATGCCTGTCACTAGCAGAAATCTCAGTCAGCAATTGTAATCTGCCAAGTAAGCTTCAAAGAATTAAAAACTCAAAAAACAAATAATAGAAAATTAATAACATGATAAATAATTAGGTTTACATAATGCTGCTTGTTTTCAACTTGGCAGATATTGCATTTCACAAACCAATATATTACACCATTAACTGTATTCTACAAATGTATAGGAGCAATTACCTAAAGTGAAAAAATATAACACTAACCTAGAATCTCCATGTGGTCATACCCTAGGGATGATATACCACACACAATAGGTGTCTGAACCTGAAATAATGACACATACTGACTAAAATTAAAACAAGAGCATCAAGAAGGCCATAAATGATAACCTTAGCTTGGCAGATATATAATGAATCAGTAACATATGTGTGAACTAACATTAAAAAACATACCACATTTGTCGCATCAAACTTTCCACCTAAACCAACCTCCAAGATAGCAACATCAACCTGCATAGATAATTTTAAGGCAATAGTTTTATTACCACTTTAATAGAGAGGATGCTCATGAAATGGCAGAAGCAACATGGGAAAACAGCTTCACATGGAAGGGTAATAACACATATCAAACCTGCTCTGCTGCAAATATCTTAAAGGCAAGCAAGGCCAGGAAGCGAAAGTATGTAGGCATTGGCACATCTTCATTGGTTTTTTCCTGCAAACCAACAGAAAAAAGGCAAACAAGTTTAAACATATTGTTCAAAGACAACCCAAAATTTGAAAGACAATACTGTTTATTCAATGATAAATATGGCATTGGATTGAGAGAGAAAAGATATTGCAGATGATTTGGTTTCAAGTTGTCCAGGGCAGATAGTCTAAGTAAGTCCATATGGCCCATTTAGGTTTGTTTCAAATGCTACACAACTGAATTCTGCAAAATCTTATCCCCTTTATGAGGTTGGTTGGCTACAAAAGCCCCTTTCCAGAACCAGAATTCAACTTCATCCAGGCTATGCTAGATAGCACAATGCTAGCCTGTACCATAGAAAGTCTTTACTGTTGAGCCTACTACTTACTACTTTGGACAGACTATAATACACATTTAAATTTAAAAAAAAATAAAAAGCAGTAGTGCACCACAAAGCCTACTTAATAATGTATGAAAAGGCCATGTATAATGGCAGAAGACCAAGGAGGAATTCGTACACATATCAGTGTGAAACACTAGTGCAAACGTACCTTCAGCCTATCATAGCACCACCAGAAATATTCCAAGAATTTCTCCTCACATATTTCCACACTGGAGCAGCCAAGAAAGACAAGAAATTTACCAAAGCATCAAAGCTATAATGGGAAAGATTATAATATCTAAAATAGTAAATAAACATAGATAGCAGTGGTTAACAAGTATTTACATAATGGAAAGTAGAAGAAACAATAGATAATAACTTATAAAGATCAAACTAACACACATGCTAGTGAACTGAAAGACTCACCCATCCAATCGAAATCTTTCTCGAACATCAATAAGGTGAGGAGATGTGAAAAGTCCAGTTCGGAACCCACAATTACGTAATATAGATTCCGCGAACGTGCATGTTGATCCCTTTCCAAATTCCAAACAAAAAGAGAGTTAGCATCATACTTCACAAGCCATATGCAAACAAGCAAGAAAAACAAAATGTAATCTCTAGATTAAGTTCTGAAATGAATTATGTTTCACCAAAGCCAAACAGATCAAAATAATGGCAGACACAAAGATGGGATTACAGATTGATGCGGCATGCAAAGAAAAGCAAAGGGGGAAAAAGTCTGATTTACACAAGTCAGGTATTCCAATTTGACCGAAGAATTTTCTCCTCTTGGTATAAAGAAGTAAAAGAGCCTAAAACTCAAACCAATTTTGAAAAATGCTTGTTCATTCATACCCTTATAAATTAAAAGGTGCAGAGCATTAAAACAATAAAACATATTTCTTAGTTAAAATTTGAAAGACCTACCAATATAACCAATCTTAGATTGGTACAATAAATATATTTTAATTCAAAGCTTATATTTGCTTTCGATATTTTACAAAAAAACTACCTTATCTTATATTTAGCCATAAAGAAAAGGCTGAAAAATTTAAGTAGCATGATTGTCATTAGCTTCAGACATTTTACTTTTAAAATTTTTTATATTAACAAATTACTACTAAAATGTAAAAACACTGAAAAATAGATTACTCTTAACATCTTGTTATAATATAACATTATCAACACTAAGGAATAAATTTCAAAGCTAAAAATTATTCCAAAAAAAAACAGAAAAAAGATTTAGAACGCGAAAACTGTAGCACCTTTCCTTTGGTGCCAGCTACATGGATGATTTTCATCTCTGAAATTGCCTCCTCCAATTCCAAAATCTAAAATCAATAAGCAATCAGTTAAACAATCCATTTCTAAAAAATACTCAATCAACAGAACCAATCATAAAGCAAATATTATACTTTCAAATAATCAAAAAGCAAGTCGAAGCGGTCTCCTTTATTGCTCTTATCAGCACGACTCCGTTTCGTTATCAACGACGACAACGCATCCAATGTCGACTCGTAGCGAGCCGCGGCAGACTCCATGGATCCACCTACAGAAAAAATAAATATATAAATTTAAGGTAAAAAAGCTTTAAAACGTTAATTCTAAAAAGCGGATTTCATCTTCATTCATTTACCTTGAGCCATGGCGATTCGGAATCGACGAAGAAAGGGACAGAGGGAGTATAGAGGTGGTTGGGGGAGTGAGGATGAAGAGATTGGGGATGGAAGGTCGAGAAGGTTAAAGGAAAGGAATCTAATAGTGACATTATTGATTTTTGTTCTAACGCAAAGATTGCCTACTTTCTAATCGAATTTGGATCTTAGCACGCTTTTGAAAATTTTTTTTTATTTGACTTATTTTTTATTGGATTTGAATTAAATATATAGAAATTGGAATTATTAAAATAATTAATTTATAAAATGTTATTAATACTAATTTGTATTAACCAGCCAAAATTATAGTTTACAACACCAAAAAAAAAAACACAGATATAAGAATTACGTGATCACCACCGTAGAAAGTTCTGAAGTCAACAAATAAATCAACGGGCTACAAACACTTTAAATCCTTAATCCTTTAAGCCCATTCTCTCTCCGCATATCTGATGGTATGCCTTCTCAGCCAGAGCTGATACATTACCATGTGAAACGCATCGTACGGCTGCGGGGTCTCGTTCCACACAAAATGCTTACTCGCCACCACAGCGGATCCGCTCATATCCTCGTACCCTTCCACCACGACGCGTCCCAATACCCTCTTGATCTCCCTGGCCCCGCCGCTTGTCCCCACGAACACGGCGATATGTCGCCACGTCAGCAAATCCATCGACGGCATGTCCTGGACTGGACGGTCGGTGATCACCACAGGCACGCAACCGAAACTCATTGCTTCGCCAATCCCCGATATCTCCGGCCCGTACTCGAACAAACAGAACTTACTCCCGGCAAGTCTTTCCTCGTAAGTCATCTGATCCGACGGCTCAGATTCAACCAAAATCTCGGGATCAGCTAAAAGCTGTTCCACCAGGTTCGACTCTTTCACCCAATTATACCTCACGTAAGCCAAATGACTCGTACTCTTGCTTCCCGGAGCGTGAGTTGGAGCGTGAACGTTAGCAAGTGGGGGTAAACTAACATCCTTATGAGGAATAAACAACCCGGGCGTCGTCGGGAAACACGAGACCTGAACCGAGTTTTTCTTCAACTCGACCACATTCCGGTCCGAGCCATGGCCGACACCCGAACAAGAAAGGAAAAAATGATCAGCTCCGAGAGTCCGGTTCCAGTAAATAAATTCCGTACGATAATCTCCGACAACGCGCGCGGCGGAGCGTGGCGAAAGGTCGGAGTGGAAAGAGAAGGGGAGGAAGAACAAATGGGCTTCTTCGGGGTTTTGAGTAGTGAAGGGACTGTGGAGGAGAGAAGAGTAAAAGAGGGCTTCGACTTTGGAGTCAAACGACAGCGTTTCCGGCGGGGGGTAAACGTAAATTTTGAAGTTCTTTAGCATTTTCTGGTAATTCTGTGGGAGGATCGTGGGGGAAAGGTAAGGGGAGGAAGTGAGGGCAGTAAAGAGCGGGACGAAGGAGGTAAAGAAGAAGAAGCAGAGGAGGAGAGGGAGAGAAGACATTTTTCTTCCTTTTTCTTTTGGAGGAAAAGGGGTGGAAACAGAGAGGGAAATGTTTTGGTGGGATTTTTAGGGGTCGTTTGGAGGGATTTAAAAAGGGATTTTTGGATTTATTACGTTGATAGGCACGTCGATGGCACGTGAAAATTGGGTGACCCGTCTGTCTATTTCGGGTACTATCTGGGATGGTTCCCAAATAAGAAGGTCTTCATTCAAAGTCAATGAATTTATTTTTTGAATTGAGATTATAATTTTATGGCATAATATTTTAAAATTTTTAAATTATTTGAATGAATTTTATTTTTTATTATATTTAATTAAATTTATAAATTTTTTATTTAAATTAAAAAATTATTATAACTAATAATTAATTAATTAATTATCATTAATCAAAACGTTACTTGATTTTTTATATTCACATGACATTGACATAATATTAACATAGATAGTGAAAATATCATTATGTCATATAAGTGTTTCACGTCACCATTCATAATAACATATTAACATATAACGTGATATAAAATAATAAATAACGTTTTAATAATTATATTTAATAAAATGTTAGTTAATAATAAAATTTTATTTGATTTTAAAATAAAAATATAAAATATTGTTTGAATATAATAAATAATTTAAATTTTTATATATATTATATCTTTTTATCAAAAGGAAAACTCAAATTTTGATGTATCAGGTACATTCATGCCTTTTTCTTTTGATTTGGGTAATCTTTTTCCATTTTCTTTTTGTTTTTAAATGTGGAGGGAGAAAAATGAATTCCATTATCATTCATTAAATAGAGTTTGAAAAAGACATATTGCTTCATTTTCATCTTTGTTTTTACTGTCTAAAGCTTTTATTTTATTACCTCCTTTAAGGTTCTTTGTTTATTTATTTTTTGTTTTTATATATAACCTTAAGAAAATAGATTTGAATTTATGAGCTCTTTCACATGTAAATGGTGGGCAGTATAGAAGACATTGTCAAAGCAAAGGTCCATGGGGAAAGGAAAATATCAAATAAATTATAAGAGAAAAGAAAATTTTAACATAATAATTGAAAAAATTCTTAAACTATTTAAGAAAAATTTAAATAAGTATTTTTTTCTTACGTTAAATTAAGTTTTTATATTTTAATTTTTGTTCAAATAAACCCTTATGATTAACAATTGACTACTTATCATTTTATTCGACATGACACGTGATTTGGAAAGTAAAAAATATCACATAATCATATTATCATACCATATTAATATATTATGTCATTATCAATTATGACATATCAGTATGATCATGTTATATAGAATGACAAGTGGTATTTTAATTAAGCCATCTATTAATTATAAATACTTATTTGATTTAAAATAAAAAATAATAAAAGAATAAGAATTTATTTAAAAATTTTTAAATAATTTATGAATTTTTTTAAGTATTATGTCAAAAATAAAATTCATCAATTTGTTTGGATAAAATAGCAAAACATATTTGTCCAGTTAAAAACCAAAGTCATAGTTGTCTGGGTGGTGTAGTTGGTTATCACGCTAGTCTCACACACTAGAGGTCCCCGGTTCGAACCCGGGCTCAGACATTTATTTAATGTTTTGTTATACACATAATCCAGTGTGGACAGGAACTTTGTCAACTCCCCATAAAATAAAAAAAGAGATTAAATGATTCTAACTTCACCGTCAGTGTAAAAACAAAGTTTTTGTAATCCTTGTGCCAATGGAGTACATGAGATAAAAATCCTAGCTGCCTTTGGTTTTTGCTGTTTGATTTCACTTAATATAATAACGTACACATAATTTATGTTTAGGGGTTTTTTTATACTAATTCCACTTGATTATAAAAAACCATAACATGGCATATGAGTCTAACGTCTTTCTAGTTTCAATCCTCCCTCCATTGCTAACAACAATGGCACCATTACAAAGAGCTTCATCTCAAAACCCCTTAAGTTTTATGCATTTCACCCATCCAAGCCATCTTGTCACTGAGTGCTACATAGCACAAGAGTAGATATGTGATGCCTGCAACACTTTAGGGCATGGAAGGAGCTACCGTTGCCCCATGTGCAACTTTGATCTACACGAGTATTGTGCCACATGTCCCCCCACCATCAACTTTCGCTTGCACGCTCAGCACGTGTTAACCCTCTTGAATCAACAATATATTAGACACGTGTGTGATATGTGTGGTAAATATGTCGACGTGATTTTTTTTCACGTGTCACGTCGATTTTGATGTACATCCTCTTCGCACCCAAGTGGTGTCACAGGTGCAACACGCTGGCCATCCACATCACCTCTTAATGCTCCGGCAAGCGGAGCCTAGGTGGTGTATGGTGTGTCGCCACACGTGCAAGTCGTGGCAGTACAAGTGTGGTGAGGGGTGTAGTTAGTCAATTTTTATTGAGGAGATCAAAGATAAAAAAGGTATAAAGATTAAAAATTTTTAAAGCTAATATGTTAAATTTAAGAAATAATCAAAAAAATTCATAATATATAATATTTTTATATAACATGTAAATAAAAAAAAATTATAATAGTTTTATAAGTATCAAATTTTACTTGAAAGGTATCCATTTCTTCAAGATTGAGTCTATGACGTATTGATTCATGTTACTCTTTTTCATTATTTGAACTATTGTGGTTTGATTGTTCATGTGTAGGAAAATTATTCAAAACTTACTTATACTTTAATCAAATTATAACTTTTTTGTTATGAAAAGTGTTTTTATTGAACTTCTAATTGACTAAAAATTTTTAAACTACTCGAAAACTTATAATGGCTGTTCAATGAGAACAAAAACGCTTAACAACAAAAAAAAGGGCAAGCACATTAGACCACTAACATAAAAAAACTAAGACCATATCCTAGTTAACGTATAGCCAATATTCAATATTCTTATTTTATTTTGATTTAAATTTAAAATATTAAATATAAAACTATAATGTATAAAATATAAATAATTAAATACGATATACAAGATTTTATATAATGGCTAAATATATAAATAGTTAAATAATATAAATAGAAATAATAAGATAAAAGAAACCTTAATTTTTTCTTAATTTTACACAATGATGGTGAGTGATTTTCGTCATTTTTTATTCAAGCTCAGAAGCTTATAAATGTCTTTTGAGAAGTGAAATATATTTTAATTGTGTGTTATAGAGAAAAGACTAAAGAAAAATAAAAAGACAAAAGATAAAAAGAAAGAGGTGTAAAAAAACTTAAATTAGGGTAAAGTTAAGTACGGTTTATGAAATCATTTTATTATTTTTTTGTTTATATTAATATTAAAATAAAATATTATTTTGAGAGAACAATTAAAAATATATAATAAATAAATAATTTCATAAATTTTGAAAGGAACTATTAAAAAATATATAATAAATAAAAACTTCTAAAAATTTTAAAAGGGTCGTTAATATATATATATATATATATATATATATATAATAAATAAAAAATTTTAAACAGCCCCCCCGCCCATAGTTACATTACCCTCCGCCCCTGAGTGTGGCGCTTGCAACGTGGACATCCATCTAGTATGTGCTTTTAGGCCTTCGAAGAAGCCCTCTGCGTTCCGCCGCCAACTAGTAACACTGGATACCC